>NW_006783081.1:19488-21411 GCF_000442215.2 Lipotes vexillifer | reverse complement strand
CATTCCTGCATCATCCCCTTGCCTCCTGAGTAACAGAGAAGTGATACAGAAGTTCCCATGTGGGGTGGAAAGTAGATGAAGTGAGCTTACCCGAGGGGTCTGGATGAGTAGGAAATTATCTCATACCACACAGCTTTCAGGCTAAATACCCATGTAAGGGATTGAACTGGAATCATAGCTGGACCGTCAGGGACACATATAGTGGGAAGGAGTTGTAGCAAAATTTGCCACCCCAAAATGTCTCTTTGGCATGTGGATTATTTCGTGATGAAAACAATCAAGGCCAAAAGACTCAGGAAGAAACTTTGACCTTCCCCCTAACTGCCTAAAGAATGTAGACGGGGACCTGTTCCAGGAAGGGAGCTGTCACCATAGAAAACTACAGTATGAACTAGGTGCGTAGATAGGGAGGAACCTAGCAAAGTCTGTTTGTTAAAATTTCTCTCTGTGTCTCTGCATGGCCTAGCAATATCTGTTTACCAAACATTTGTTTTTCAATCTCCATGTCAAGTGCCTTCTTCCCCTTTGAGGTCCCAAACCACTACCCTCAATATCCTCTTTTGTCTTTAGCTGAAGGTGGTATTTAAGGTGAGAATTTCAGCCTTTTTGGTGGGTTAGATTTTCTGGGTCTCTTGTATGTATACATGTTATTAAACTTTTGTGTGATTTGCTCCTATTAATCGGCCTCATGTCAATTTAATTCTTAGACCAACCATAAGAACTTAGAAGCGTGGAGGAAAATTTCTTCCTCTCCGACACAGTCAGGACAGGATTTGGTCAGATGGCAGAGGGGACCAAGTTTAAACTCACACCTTATCAATGCCAAGAGAAGAGAATACAAGTTACACCACCTGAGGACACATTAGAAGAGGCAGTGGACGTGGAGAGCCCAGTGAAGGCTCTAGTGAACCGTAAGTTACACAGTTATGTGTCAACAAAAGACTGATGTGATTTAAGTTATGAGGGTGTAATTTGATGCCCAAAGAACCCGACCCAGGGTCCATGGGAGCCACAGATTGAGACAAAGTACAAAGCAAATATTCTTCCTTGGCTCTGATGTGAGTTTTGTAAAACAAAGTAGAAGATAATATATAAAAGACTGAGATTAACAAAAGAGACACTGAATTTAACCAAAAGAGACTATTTTAAAACAAAAGAGCATGAGCTATTTAATTTATATTTATGCCTATCCCCCAAGTCTCCCAGTAGCAAAGACAGGGTTTTGTAAGCAAGACAACATAAAAATAAAGTAAAGAAAGGTTACTTGGTTTTTCTTGCACATCTGAATGGTAAAGCATACATTTTAACTTCCCATAATCATTCCTAGTCATTACTTTGAGGAAAGGTACTTTGGGTAATAGGTCATCTAATAAAGGGACCAGAAAACACACAATTCTTGCTGTGAAAGTATTAAAAAGGAAATTCTAATTGAAGGACCTGCATTCATTGTCTCTTATGACTGCAGCCAGTCCCCCTAGAGTCTGGGCAGTGATGAATGTCAATGGCCATCAGACTGAAGCCCAGAGTATCAGACCCAGGTGGATCCAGGGAGTGATGGCCATTCTTGTGGAAAGTGGTGGTTTTTCCAAGAGAAAATAGTAGAGTTATGAATGAAGAGTGTCAAAGAAGGAGTGTGTGAAGCTAGAAGGGAGACACAACTGGCCGGTAACCTTTAGAAGGTGGAGCAGAAGTCATCCATAAAGTCCCATCCCCATGAAGCCCTAAGTATTTAGGTTCCTTAATATGTGGGATTCAAGAGAAACTTCAAGTTAACTAAGACTTTAAGCTTGGTCCTTTCAACCTTGTAATTCCTTTCTAAAATTGCCTTTGTCCTAAAGAAGTCACATACTCTTAGAAAACCGTATGTGATGGTTTTGTGGAAGATAAAGGAATAGGACAGCCAAGAGGTTCCATGGATCCAAT
>NW_006783081.1:12419-19478 GCF_000442215.2 Lipotes vexillifer | reverse complement strand
AAAGAGTGTTAACATATTGGGGTAAATATACTTCAGAATCCCAAAGTGGGAAGAGAAATACCAGAGTCCAAAGGGAAACTGGCAATGGAGGAGGACCCCTGGGATTTGAAAAATACTCCAGAAGGACATGTAGATGAAAAACTTTGCAGTCAAATCCTCTAGCAACCCTCAGGTTACTTAAGGGACAGAAGGGGCCTAGTGAACTGCAAGTTACATAGTTATGTATCATCAGAAGACTAATATGGTTTATGTTACAAGAGGGATTATGGATGATTTTGCTTTCTTTCCTTTACTTTCTGGAGTTTACATACTCACATAAATACTATTTATCCAATGCTTAGAATGTACCACGCATTCTTCATCAGTGAGCAAAAGAGGCAAAAATCAATCCCTGCCTTTTTAAAAAATAAATACAATATGAGATTAGATTAAAATAGAAAAAGAAAAAGACAACTTTGAATATTTTCAAGTTCAGCAGGCAGATAGATATCTCTCCCTCTCTCTCTCACATATTAATATATATGTATATATGCTTTTCCTATTTATTCCCCCAGGGTCCTTTCACATTATGACTAACTCTTCATTTCACTCATAGGTTTATCTGAATTGCTTAAAGTTCATTGAGCAAAAAAAAGATGAGTATTCACAAACAATCTATTAGATCCTTAAGCCTTTGGTAAATTTAATTCAAATAAAATTGTAGAAAATGAGTCATGATGCTTAGATTAAAACCTGGTTAATTAAACTTATTTTCACATTCTACCATACGCACTGCATTACCACCACCAGAACACACACATACACCAATAATGTTAAAATTAATATAAATTTAAAAATTATTTTCAATTCAAGTATATTTGTTAAAATAATTATTAGAGGTTTATATGAATGTTCAATGAGGTAAAAGGGAAATTGTCTATTGCAGAATGAAAAATATTCCACTTATTCCATTAGGTGGCAGCAAAACACTTCAAAAGCCTTTGTCTTTAAGTGACTTCATATCAGGTTTGACAGGTTAGACTGCACACAGAAATAAACATGTTCAATTGTTACCTCTCAGCAGAAGGGGCTCCATAAACATCAAGATTAACAGTGTATTGAATTTAAAGGCTTAATGGTTAGAGAAAATTATCTTTCAAATTAAAAAAAATTCAGTTTCTTTTTTAATTCAGTCCAAAGAATTTGTCGATTATATGTGCCAATAATACTCTAGGAGTTTTCTATTTTTATGAAGTTGGCTCCAGTGGGAAGAACTCAACATGGAATCGATAAATACCAGCAACATCAAAAACATTAGGCTGCAACCTTCATCTCCTCTATCACCAGTCCTGTGTCATCTGAGTGAAATTACCCTCTTTCTAAAAAGGTACTTCTTAACTAGAAATTCAAGCTTGAAAATCATTATAACACACGTTGTCAAAATTGCTTGTCTAAGATTTCCTGAATAAAATAAAGATATCCACTTCCTTCATCCCCAAATTCAGCTGTTCTATAGGGCCCACGTTCATCCCTGAACTTCTGGTATGGGATGCCGGTCTTGCCCCTGCCTTCATTAATATCTTGGGGTATAGTAGAAAAAGGTCCAAATAGGGACAGAAATATACCAAGTACAAGGACTCAAAGTACCTATAGAGTGAAAGGCTTAATTCCTTAAGGAACTGCCAAACTGTTTTCCAGAGTTATGTACTTTTACACACTAGTGAGCAATATGTGAGGGTTCCAGTCATTCTACAGCCTCACCAACATTTAATATTGTCAGTATTTTTTATTTTACCCATTCCAATGTGTATAAAGTGGTATCATCCTAAGATTTCTAATGCTATTTTTTTTAACATCTTTGTTGGAGTATAATTGCTTTACAATGGTGTGTTAGTTTCTGCTTTATAACAAAGGGCATCAGCTATACATATACATATATACCCATATCTCCTCCCTCTTGCATCTCCCTCCCACCCTCCTTATCCCACCCCTCTACGTGGTCACAAAGCACCAAGCTGATCTCCCTGTGCTATGCAGCTGCTTCCCACTAGCCATCTATTTCACACTTGGTAGTATATATAAGTCCATGCCACTCTCTCACTTCATCTCAGCTTACCCTTCCCCCTCCCCATGTCCTCAAGTCCATTCTCTACTTCTGCATCTTTATTCCTGTCCTGCCCCTAAGTTCTTCATAACCTTTTTTTTTTTTATATTCCATATATATGTGTTAGCGTACAGTATTTGTTTTTCTCTTTCTGACTTACTTCACTCTGTATGACAGACTCTAGGTCCATCCACCTCACTACAAATAACTCAATTTCGTTTCTTTCTATGGCTGAGTAATAGTCCATTGTATATATGTGCCACATCCTCTTTAACCATTCATCTGTTGATGCACACTTAGGTTGCTTCCATGTCCTGGCTATTGTAAATAGAGCTGCAGGGAACATTGTGGTACATGACTCTTTTTGAATTATGGTTTTCTCAGGGTATATGCCCAGTAGAGGGATTGCTGGGTCATATGGTAGTTCTATTTTTAGTTTTTTAAGGAGCCTCCATACTGTTCTACATATGGCTGTATCAATTTACATTCCCACCAACAGTGCAAGAGGGTTCCCTTTTCTCCACCCCTCTCCAGCATTTATTGTTTCTAGATTTTTTGATGATGGCCATTCTGACTGGTGTGAGGTGATACCTCATTGTAGTTTTGATTTGCATTTCTCTAATGATTAGTGATGTTGAGCATTCTTTCATGTGTTTGTTGGCAGTCTGTATATCTTCTAATGCTACTGTTTTTAAGGCTCCCCTTAGTTCTCCACATAACTTTAATAAGAACTTATAAATAGGTGAGCTGGGGCATGGTGGTTGTACCCCAGACATATAACAGATGTACAGATAACTTTATCTCTTTGGCTCTCAGGGTCTCCAGGCCTAGGACTACCAGATGTCCTAGGATGCTCACTTCCAGATCAAAGGGCCTCATCCATTTACCTCCAAGTGCCATACAAACAGCATTTTCAGTATATGCCATGTTAAACAGCCTGGGAAGGTTTTTAAGACATATACTTAAGCCTCTACTTCTTGTCCTGTTGTGTCAGTTTCAGTCAGAATCTTTTGGCACATAATTAGTAACCAGCATCCCCTCATTTGTATTACTCTTCTCTCTTTATTCTGGGAGCAAGGGAGGGGTTGAAGGCCCCGGTGGAGCAAGTAGTTTCAGAGAAGATTCAGTAGTGGACTTAGAAAACACTTCTGAAATGGGTCTACTACATCCTGAGATCCTGTCATTAAGCACAGGACTTACCTGTGGTGTAAAATTAGAAATCTGGCAAAAGTTATGTAACTTTCCACGTGAATAAATCAGCCCTACATCACTGTTCACAAGAAGGTCCATAAAGTGATCAATTTAGAGAAACTCATTCCTTCCATTTCTATTTTATAAATATGCTATGAAGCACACATTTAGGGAGGATGTGCCCCTGTGGCTTCCTAAGCTCATTCACATACCCCTCAAAACCCACCTCCACCACGTGTTGTCACTTGCCAGTTACAGAATCATGGTGTCATGGGAAGGGATTGACTCTAGCTCACTGTGTCTGGGGGAAACTTCTTTGGAAGCATTTCATTCCGGGCCCTTTTCTTATCTTTGATGTTTATAAACCCACTCTGGCAACACTGGATCAACAATCACCTTGTAACAACCTGCCTCACACTCCTTGTGCCATTGCTAGAGACCATGTTTGGTGTAAAATGATTAGAACGGGTGATGCATTTGTTCCTGAAGAAAGAAGTTTCATTATCATGAAACATCAGGGAAGAACAGACTGGATGTTCCTACGAAATTGTCTGTTGAAATATAGCTTCTGGAGACAAGAAAATTTTCCTCAAGCCAGTCTCAAGTGTTTCCTGGATTTATTTGTTTTCTTAATAACTTATTGAAATAAAATTCATGTAACATAAAATTCAGCATTTTTAAAGTGATAATTTGGTGACATATCTAGTACTTTCACAATGTTATGCAACCACCTCTTCAGTCTAGTTCTAAAACATTTCCATCACTTCAAAGTAAAACCCTGTATCCATTAAGCCATTTCTTCCCATTTCCATCTCTCCCTAGCCCCTGGACATCTGAATTCTCTATGGATTTATTCATTCTGGATATTTCCTATAAATAGAATCATACAATATTTGACTTTTCATGTCTGACTTTCACTTAGAATACTGTTTTCAAGGTTCATCCACTTCATCCACACTGTACCATGTATAAGTACTTCATTCTTTTTATGGCTGAAATATATGTGTGTGTGAGTGTATGTGTGTGTGTGTGTGTGTGTGTGTATTAATGACAACAAGACAGGTTTTTTTATTTTTTATTTTTTGGCTGTGTGGCACAGCATGTGGGATCTTAGCTCCCCCACCAGAGATCGAACCCGCGCCCCCTGCAGTGGAAGTGCAGTCTTAACCACTGGACTGCCAGGGAAGTCCCTGAAATGTACATTTTAATTCATAATTTGTTTATCCATTTATCTGTTGATGAACATTTGGACTGTTTCTACTTTTTGACTATTACATATAGTGCTGCTATGAACATATGTGTCCAAGTACTTATTTTAGTGCCTGTTTTCCATTTTTTCAGGTATATACCTAGGAGTTTAATTGCAGGGTCATAAGGTAATTCTATGTTTAACTTTTTGAGAACTCCTAAACTGCTTTCCACAATGGCCGAATCATTTCTCATTCCCATCAGCACTGTAAGAGGGTTCCAATTCCTCCACATCCTTGCCAACACTTAGTTTCCATTTTATTATTATTACTATAGTCATCCCAGGAGATGTAAAGTGGTACCTCACTGTGGTTTTGGTTTATATTCTCCTGATGACTAACGATGTTGAACATTCTTCATGTGCTTTTTTGGCCATTTGTATATCTTCTTTGAAGAAATGTCTATTCATATCCATAGCTCATTTTTTAATTGGGTTGTTTGTCTTTTTATTGTGGAGTTGTAACAGTTCTTTATATATTCTGGATACTAGTCTCTTGTCAGATTATGATTTGCAAATATTTTCTCTCATTCTGTAGATTATCTTTTCACTTCTTTGGATAATATCCTTTTATATACAAATGTTTCATATGAATTCCAATGTATCTATTTTTTTCTTTGGTCAGTCTTTCTTTTGGTGTCATACCTAAGAATCCACTGACAAATCCAAAGTCAAAAAGACTTACCCCTATGTTTTCCTCTCATAGTTTTATCTTTTTAGCTCTTATATTTAGGTCATTGACCCATGTTGAGTTAACTTGTGTTTATAGTGTGAGGTAGGGTTCCAACTTCATTTTTTGAATGTGGATATGCAGTTGTCTGCACACCATATATTGAAGAGATGAGTCTTCACCCATTGAATGGTCTTGGCACCTTTGTTGAAAATCTGTTAGCCATAGATGTATGGGTTTAGTTTCTAAACACTTAATTCTGTTCCATTGTTCTATATGTCTAGCCTTATGTTAATACCATACTGTTTTGATTATGGTACCTTTATAGTAAGTTTTTTAATTGGGAAATGTGAGTTGCCCAACTTTGCCCTCTTTTTGAGGGCTTATTCAGGGCTCCTTACAATTCCAAATGAATATAAACTATTCCATTTCTGTGTGTTGCCACTGAAGTCTTTGTTCCTTTATCTTGTGTTCAGCTAGTATTTTGACAGCAATTTCCTTGTACACTAGGAACTTAAAAAAAAAAAAAAATCCTCTCCCAGTTTTCACAGATTGGCTCTGTGACGAGTCACTTACTCAACACTTAGCCAGGATGTTTACAACTCTGACTTAAACTTCACTTCCTGCTTACACTGAGACAAGAGGTCAGCCAGAGGTAAAATCTTAGGGCATTCTATGGTCTTTTCTGAGCATCTGACCTTCCTTGAGCAAATGTGTGGTTTTCTAAATTCCCCAATATACATGGATGCTTTTCCATGTTCATTTCTCAAGACAATTCTCCCCAGCTTTTCTTCCCAACCTTTGGGCAGTCTGTTGTGTTTCAGCTGTAATCTTTAGCCCTAGCTGGCTGTGGGTTGTTCCTCACCTTACAATGTTTCTGAGCAATGCTGGCCACTTTTCCACCCTGAGTGAGTTCCAAGTTAGGCAAACCAGACCTTGCATAAGTGTCTCAGGCAGCCCCCAGAGAGCGTAGAACAGACAAACATAATATTTTGCCAATTAGATCTGCTCTGCTCCCTATGGAACTCGGGGTCAGAGTCTTACCCTGGGTAGGTGGGCTACCACCTTCAAGAACACCACCAAGCTGGGGAGGGGGTGGGGCAAGGGGAAGTAAAAAATGCCACAGAGCTTTTCTATCATTGCTAAGTTGCTTTTTGTTTGCTTGTTTGTTTTTGATTCAGCATTCACCTGGCTGCTGTAAACCTTTGACTGTTTTCCGGAGATCTGACAAAGTTGATTCTGCCAATTTCTGTTTCTTTTCAGGGTTTCTGTAGAGAGACAGGAGCTTGGAGCTGCCTGCTCTGCCATCTTGCTGATATCCCAAAGATCTGTTTATAAGGGCATGCAAATCTACTCAATGTGTATTTAGAAGTTCTTGTGGTGGTTTGCATCAACAGGGTAATTGAAATAGGGTAGGAGGCTACTCATAAATTCACCTTTCCAGAGTATATCCTGTCTGACAATATATAGAATTTTTCTGGTCAAATTTGGTTTACAGAAAAGACTAGAATTTTATTTTAGATGTCTTTGGGTGTTTTATAAGTACTTATCATTTTTAAATATCATGAATAAAAATAACTCAGTTAAAATCTATTATATGCCTAGTCAGTACACCTCTCTATTAAATAGAAAAATGTCACACACTGCTATTAAATGTAAAACTGCTACAGGGCTTCCCTGGTGGCGCAGTGGTTGGGATTCTGCCTGCCGATGCAGGGCACACGGGTTCGTGCCCTGGTCCGGGAAGATCCCACATGCTGCAGAGCGGCTGGGCCCATGAGCCATGGCCGCTGAGCCTGCGCGTCCGGAGCCTGTTGCTCTGCAATGGAAGAGGCCACAACAGTGAGAAGCCCACGTACCGCAAAAAAA
>NW_006783081.1:0-12345 GCF_000442215.2 Lipotes vexillifer | reverse complement strand
CAAAAAAAAAAAAAAAAAAAAAAAAAACTGCTACAATACAAGGATAATTTGTGGTTTAGAAGATAACCCATTTTATGTGGTCAAAACTCCAGCTTTGTATTTCACTGATGTGTTTATAAATGTAGATTTATATGTACAGTGTAGATTTATTTAAATAAAGGCATAGCTGCTCACATATTTAAAAAATAACAAAAAAGTACATTTTGAAGGTCATATCAAATACTTAACCTCACTTGAGTCTCACAGGAAGCCTGTGAGGGAAGGATTCCTACGACAATTATTCTGAGGCATCAGGAGTGTGACTCATGGGTATCATAAATATCATTCTGATCTTGTATCTGAGAGAGATGAGCTGTGAGAAACAGAAGAATATGACTGACAGAAGACTATCTTAACTGGAACTTGAAAAAATGGGACTAGCCACTAGGAAGGGGAATAAAAACCAAGAAAGATATGAAAATATTTTAGGGAACTTCTTGGCCAACTAGCAGGGGGACTCCCTTCTCTTTATTGGGCTCTTAATTAACTGGTTCTTTTTTTGTAGGAGAGTGTGAAGAAAGATCTAGAGCTCTAAGAGAGAAATATTAGTCAAAAGGGTTTGTTTGTTTTCAATGAAGTCCTATTTACTTTCTATTTTGATGGTGAGGGTCTATATTTTGTTTCAATTATAGAAAATTAAAAGCACCCTACCTCTCACATCCCTTACCACTGGTTTTAGGAGAGGCAGACAAAGAGACAGAGGTTCATCTATTATATTATAGAGAGGCAAGCATAAATAGTTTTTTAGCACACAAAATAAGATTTCAAGATATAGTAAAACATCCCTTAATTTTGTTTTTATCTATTATTGAAACTCAGATAAATTATTATTATTATTATTATTTTTTTTTTTTGCGGTACGTGGGTCTCTCACTGTTGTGGCCTCTCCCGTTGCAGAGCACAGGCTCCGGACACGCAGGCTCAGCGGCCATGGCTCACGGGCCCAGCGTCTCCGCGGCATGTGGGATCTTCCCGGACCGGGGCACGAACCCGTGTGCCCTGCATTGGCAGGCGGACTCTCAACCACTGCGCCACAAGGGAAGCCCCCGATAAATTATTTTTTATGATTTGAATTGCTCAGGTGTTACCTGTATTTTAAGAAAGCTATTGATATTGGAATTTTTTTTCCTGGGATTAACTAAATTCCATGGGAATATGTGTAGGTATGAGTCATTTTTTTCTTATACTCTGTTTTGAACTCTATGTGCTCTTTCTAGCTCCATACTTTTGTCTTTCTTCTTCTAATGTGAGATGTTTTCCTTTATGTCTTTGGTAATTTTCTTCCTGTCATATCTCTTCTTTTTTATAGAACTTCTACCATATACTGGGTCTGCTGGATTTACCCTTTATATCTCACTTTTTTCTCTCTGATTTTTTACACAAATATCTGTCCAAAGAGTGTACTCCATGTCTCTTCAATAGCTGACAATGGCACTGTCTCCTCTGCACATTTCTCTAAGGCCCTCGGAAATTCCACTGCCAGCTACCCTGTGGACATTCTCTGGCACTGCCCAGTGCCATCTGGGATCCTGGAGTAGGTGCCCCAACAGGCTGACACGGTTTCTGCACTGGATCCTGAGAGACCATTCCCTTCACGAACCTTCGTAAGAATTCACAGCACATCAGCCAAACATGAATGGCTGGTTCACTGGCAGATGAGAGCAATCTCAGAAAGAAATTACAAATTTAAATTCTAACAGCTTCCCTTAAATGTCACAAAGAAAAGAATTCCTATGGGTGCCCTGACTCCAACCTCTGACCAAGCTTACCTACCCTCATGTTTGTAACTGTAGGGGGAAAATGCATAAGAAAACATACTCTAAAAGACAAACAGTTATTGTGCTAAGATGGTAGGGATACGGGGGATTGTATTTATTTTTTCCCATTTTCCAGTATTTCAGTAAAGTACTCCTATTAATTTTAAAATAAAAAGTTCAAAGTAAATCTTAAAACAAAAATGTGAAGCATATCAGTGTTTATAGCTTGATAGTCAAATATTCATGACTTTATATGTCCTCCTTGCTTTTTATGTATCAAGTTCTATGTCTTTCTACCATATTCCCTATTATAAACAGGAGTCATCATTGCAAAGTACCCCAGATAGGTACCATATTGGTGCTTTATGGTATTCCTCTGCTCCTGTAACTTTCCGTTCTTGATGCAAGAGCCATATGAGGCCCAATAGCACTTCTTGTTCTTGGGACCCATGGTATCCCTGTACTCTCTATCATTTCCTCATGTTTAGAACAAACTAGCTTATGCAGTTTCAGTTGCTTAGAATGGAAAGTTCCCTTACAAAGACACAGGGAAAAAGTCTCTAGTGGTGAAAAACCACCACCTAGCTAATATGAAGGCTTTAAAACACAGAGAGATCTGCCTTGTCCTAAAGGGGCAGTTTGGAAGGGCATTGCCAAAAGCCATTGCAGCTGTGCCCTTGATTTGAGTTACAGGAGGAGAAATAAATTAGCAGTAATTTTAGTTATGAGGACAGCTAACTCTGGAAGTCTATTATTAAGAACTTCACACCTCTTTTTTTGTCTATAAATAGCACTTGGTTTACTTCTTGAAAGCAAAACACATGCCTTAGGGTTCAGAGTGGTAAGTGGTACTCTTCAAGTACAAAAGTTAATCAAAACAACTCATTCCTCAAATGCCGACATTTACTTATTTTTCAAATACTGTTGACCCTTGAACAAAATGGGTTTGAACTGGGCTTCCCTGGTGGCGCAGTGGTTGAGAGTCCACCTGCCGATGCAGGGGACACGTGTTTGTGCCCCGGTCCGGGAAGATCACACATGCCGCGGAGCGGCTGGGCCTGTAAGCCATGGCTGCTGAGCCTGCGCGTCCGGAGCCTGTGCTCTGCAGCGGGAGAGGCCACAACAGTGAGAGGCCTGCGTACCGCAAAAAAAAAAAAAAAAAAAAAAATGGGTTTGAATTGTGTGGGTCCACTTATACAAAGATTTTTTTCAATAGTAAATACTACAGTACTACACAATCAGCAATTGGTTGAATCCACAGATGCAGAACCGAGGATGAAGAGGAACCTCGGATATGGAGGGCTGACTACAAATTATATGGGTCCTGGGGACTCCTTGGAAGGTTGGTGTCCCTAACCCCCACCTTGTTCACAGGTCAACTGTAGACATTATTACACCCTTTCTACAGATGAGGTTAACTGAATCTCAGAGAGCTAACCATTTTGCTTGAGATCTCAAACTTAATAAATGCAAAAGCTAACCATAAAACCCTGATTCTAAGTCTATTGGACTACCCATCTTTCCAGAGCCACCATTTTTTTAAGATAAGACTACACAGGATATTGATCTCAATGGAGACCAGCCTTATGAATAGTACAAGCAGCTAACGAATGTGTTGAGAAGCACTAGGTAAAATCCCCTTCTCTAAAACATTTCACCTATTTCCTCATCCTTGTACCCAGGTCAGGAGGAATTTACCTGAGATGAAAGCAGTAACAATTTCTGCCCTTATCAGTTAATAATAAATATCAAAATAATGTTGGAAGATTTTTCACTGTACAGTACTTATGCCTAGAACCCTCTATCCCCTCCTCCCAAATTCGTATTTGGTATAGGGAGGGACTAGCACATATGTATACTGAAAATCCAGGGGATTCTGAAGTACTGCTCTAATTTAAGAACAACTGTCTTATAAGGATTTGTTGATAGACGGCTGTGAGCAAACAGTATTTTTCCTTTAAAATATATTTATTATCAATTATCCCTTATATGTGGAATCTAACAAAAATGGTACAAATGAACTTATTTGCAAAACACAAATAGAGTTACAGATGTAGAAAACAATCTTATGGTTGCCAGGGGGAAGTGGGGGGGATGGATAAATGGGAGATTGGGATTGACATATACACACTACTATATATAAAATAGATAACTAATAAGGACCTACTGTATAGCACAGGGAACTCTACTCAGTACTCTGTAATGACCTATATGGGAAAAGAATCTAAAAAAGAGTGGACATATGTATAACTGATTCACTTTGTTGCACAGCAGAAAGTAACACAACATTGTAAATGAACTATACTCCAATAAAAATTTTTAAAAAATAAAAATAAAATAAAATATATTTATTATCAATCATATGTCAGGCACTATATCAGGCACTGGGAACATACTGATAAACAGGTGGGTCAGGGCCACTGCCTTCAGAGAGCTTATACCTTTTTTTATTAGGCATAATAATTCTGTCCTATCCAAGCATTGAAAGATAATAGAGAGATTGCAGAAAGGGCAACAAAGCTAAATTATCCATACCTGAGATATTAGGGAAATTAATCATAATTAAAAAGAAGCAAAATAAATACTAAGACTTGAGAAATAAAAATACTGACTTTTAAAGGTAATGATATTCTAGCTAGATACAGTTTATATAAGCATCAGCCTGACAGCCTTGCTGTAACAAATCCCAGATATTGTTAAAATATAAACACTGGAAAGAAGAAATTTTTGAAGCTGGAATAAAAAGTGAAGGAAAGAATATTGACATAAAATTCAGTAAAAAAAATATTTAGATTGCTCAGCAGGGGATAAACATCTTGTGAGACATAAGGATTAATGTAGTTCTTTAAAAGTAGTCCTTTATCTAGTGAACAACTGGCAACTGCCATCATGAAATAATAGTATTAACATGGAAAACTGGATTAGACAAAGCCCTAAGAGTTGCACACCAGTAATAAACTTTAATTAGAGGGAACTAACTATAATATGAGATCTTCTTTAATACTACCTTCTTTAATTCCATAGCATCTTCACCCTCAATTTCCACTATTTTAATTTGGCACATGAGGTGTCCCATAATCTGGCCTCCCCCTCTCTTTCTAGCCTCATTCCCCCAATTCCCCACATCTGGGCCCCATTGCATACCCAGTAATCTGGTCATACTGAACTACTATAGTTTCACAAGTAAGATATTATCGTTCATGGTTACTTGTTTTGCATATTCTCTTCCCTCTGCTTAGAAAAGTCTTACCTTTATTTTGAAAAAGAAATCAGAATATGTCAGTTTGCTAGAGCTATCAAAACAAAGTACCACAGACTACATGGATTAAACAACACAAATTTACTCCCTGGAGGCTGGAAATCCGAGATCAAAGTGTTGACAAGGTCAGTGGTTTGTAGATGGCTGTCTTCTCCCCCATGTCTTCATATTGTCTTCCATCTTGCCCAAATTTCCTCTTCTTACAAGGACAGAAGTCATATTGGATTAGAGCTTACCCTAATAACCTCATTCTAAGTTAATTACCTCTTTAAAGTCTCTATCTCCAAATACCATCACATTCTGAAGTACTGGAGGTTAGGACTTCAACTGTGGAGTATGTGGGGGTGGAGAGAGAGTTCAGCCCATAACACAAATTCTTACTGTGTACAGTGTATAGCTTGCTCGTAATTTCTTCTAGGAATCCTTCATCTTGAATCTTTCCATCTCAGGCTGGGTTAGGTTTCCTTCCTCAGAACTCCCAAAGCAGGATATACATTCCTCTGTCACATTAAAGGGTCTGTTTTCTTTACTCCACTTTAAGATATGTCTTAATTTTCTTCATCCCAGCAACTATCCCTGTGCTTGGTACATGGTAAGTGTGCAAGACTCTTTGTACCTTTATGCTTTATTGAAGTATAAGCCCTCTGGCTTGGCTGTATTATGACAGCATTTCCTGAGATAGGAAATAAAGGATTAGCAAGTTTGCCCAAGGAGCTTTCTTTTGGCATGCTGAGTTTAAGAGCTATCTAAATGGAAATATCTAGCAGGGAGTTAGAAGTACGAGCACAAGCTCAATAGAGAAAACCATGCTAAAATTATGATTTGGTGAATGGATGTGATCATTAAAGAACATATAAATGAGAAGAATGTCATGAAAAAACCTTTAAAGAATGACAAAGTTTTTAAAGAATGGGAGAAAGAAAAATGAAATGGAAAGGTCAGAGAAGTAAATGAGACTTAGAGAAGTTGGTTTCAGTCTCCATTTACTCTGATTTCCAAACTAAAAAGTCTGGAATTTTGTGGTTATCTGTTTTTCCTTTATGTTGCCACCAGGGGTCTCCAACAACTCCTGCAATATCTGTCTGGCAAGCCCTCAACAAGTATCTTTTAGCTGTCATTACATCATTACAAGGGCTTTTCCAGCAGTGTCATTCACTCATCAAGAAGATCAGGTACCTCACGGCAGTAGAAGTTTATTGGATGCCTGACCCTCTTGACTGAGGTAAGTTCAGATGAGTCCTTCAAGTGAGTCAGTGGTCTGTGGTTTACTGACCTCCATGTAGTCTCTTGAACTGGCAGCTTTATCACATGATAAATGAATGACACATGCTCTTCCCATTTCAAGAATTGGGGCTGGTTATCTGCCTAGGACACATTGGAGCCCAACATATAGACTGTATAAGGTTTGGTGAGCCCTCTAAGCATACTGAAAGAAACAACTGAATGTTCTAAAAAATTCATCATGTTATACTGACTCTAGAAACTCTCTCTCGCTTCTAAAAAAAAGATGAGAGGAAAAATAGTCTGTCCCCCTAGAACAATGAGAAAAGATGAGACTAGACAAAGCTGACAAACATTTATTTCTTAAACTTTTTCCTTTTTCTAATTATTCCTGCAGATGACATTATTTCTGTAATGACAACCTCATTATCTCCAACAGGTTATAATGCAATTAAGTTATGTGTATATGTACTTTTATATTAGATATTTAAAGTTTTACTAACATGAAAATGTTTAATAATATAGAAAAGTAGAAAAACCAAAATATCACCCAGAGGCTCCCTATATCGTTAACACTTTGCCATATTTGTTTCTTCTATATATGTTTTCTTCTTGAACCATTATAAAATAAATTATAAATATTCTGATGCTTCAACCTAACTGCTTTAGCATGCATTTATAGAAAATAAGAGCATTCTCCTACCTGTTGACAGTACTGCCATCACATCTAATAAATTTAGAAAACTTCCTAATGTCATCTATTTCCCAGTCTATATTTTAATACTGCTACTTATTTCCAAAACATATTTTATAACTGCTTTTATTTTCAAACCAAGAGCTAATCAAGAACCATGCATTGTCTTTAGTTGTTGTCTCCCTTAATCTAAAACAATTACAACTCCCTCTTCCTTTTTCCTCTACAATACAGACTTGAGACAAGTTGTCTTGTAGAATATTACATATCCTTGCTTTGTTCATTTCCTTGTGGTATCCTTTAAATTAACCCTCTATCTCCTGTATTTCCTATGTACTGGAGGTTAAAACTGGACCTCCTGAATTATGTTCAGGTTTATACTCTTAACAAGAATTCTTCCTAGGTGATACTGTGGACAACATTGTGCATCACATAGAAAGGCACATCATGTCTGATGTCCCACTATTAGTGACAGTAAATTGGATTACTGAGTTAAAGGGGAGATGAGCTAATCTCTCGGTTTTAAAGTTAAATTATTTTCTTTTGGGACCTGCATATAATCTGTATTCCCCATCAACCATTTATTTAATGGTTTTATAATTCATTAATTTTCCCTACTGTGATAGGCACAATAAGGTCCCCAAAGATATTCATGTCATAATCCCCAGAACCCATGAATATGTTACATTACATGAAAAAAAAAAGAGAAGTTTCAGATGTGATTAAGGTTAAGGACCTTGAGATAGGGAAATTATCCTGGAATATCGAGATGAATCCAGTCTAATCACCTTTCCCAGTAGAGCAAAGAACCTTTCCCACATGTAGTCTGAGAAAGTGATGTGATGAGAGCAGGGTCAGAGAGATGCTAAGTTGCTCTCCTAAGCAGGGTCAGGAGATGGAGTAAGGGATCCATGAGCCAAGGAATTCAGGAAGCCTCTAGGAACTGAAAAAGGCAAAGAAACAAATTCTCCCCTAGACTTTCCAAAAAGGAATGCATCCAGCTGACACCTTCGTTTTTAGTCCAGTGAGACCCTGTAGGACTTCTGACCTACAGAATTGTAACATGATACATTTGTATTTTTTAAGCCACTAAATTTGTGGCAATTTGTTACAGCAGCAATAGAAAACTAACACAGATCTTCCTCAACTTACAATGGGGTTACCACCCAATAAATCCATTGTAGGCTGAAAATATCAAGTCAAAAATACACTTAATGAACCTGACCTTCTGAACATCATAGCCTAGCCTACCTTAAACGTGCTTAGAACATTTACATTAACCTGCAGTTGGGAAAGTCATCAAATACAAAGCTTATTTTATAATAAAGTGCTAAATATCTCATGTAGTTTTTTGAATACTGTATTGAAAGTAAAAAACCAGAATTGTTGTACGGGTACAGAATGGTTGTAAGTTTATCAGTTGTTTACCCTTGTGATCACATGACTGGCTGGAAGTTGCGGCTCACCACTGCCCAGCATCTCAAGAGAAGATCTAATGCATACCACTAGCCAGGGAAAAGATCAAACTTCAAGATTCAAAGTATGGTTTGAAATGCATATCGCTTTTGCACCATCATAAAGTTGAAAATCATAAGTTAAACCATTGTAAGTAGGGGACCATCTGTATACATACCTAAATCAATTATTTATTGAGGGATGTGAGTAAAAGTGTGTATGTGTTTTCTACATCAGTCATATTTCAAATAATATGTTCCTAAAGGCTATACCTGGTCTACTGTGTTGAACTATAAACACAATCATGGCCCATCAGTATTTAAGTAGTTATGCAACTGAATGATTTTTACTAATTTTCATGTCATAGAATGAGATTTTCCTGGTTTTTCAAAAACTCTATACTTTCTCTATCAAAACTTAGGACTTTATTATATAATAACAACATTGAGGTAAGCCAGAAAGTATTCATTCCTGGAAAGCATTATCATCCTCAGTTAAAGAATATTGCTTACACGGGAATTTTCCTGCATAGTTCAGGAAGTTTTAGAAGCTTTATAAACATTAGTTTCCTCCTCTTTTCTATACACTACTTTGTCCCAGAAGACAAATGCTAATAGTAACTAAAGAGAGCTGAAGTGGCTGTACTGTTATCAGACAAAATGGATTTTAAGATAAAAATTGTTACTAGAGACAAAAAGGGCATTTCATAATGAAAAAAGGGTCAATTCATTAAGAAGATAAAACAACAATAATATGTATACACCTAACAACAGAGCTTCAAAATACATGAAGAAAAACTGACAGAACTGAAGGGAGAAATAGACAATTCAACAATAATTGTTGGACACTTCAATATCCCATTTTCAATAATGGTCATAACAACTAGACAGATCAACATGGATATAGAAACTTGATCAAATTATAAACATAGTAACAGACACAGAACATCTATAAAACACTCCCTCAACATCAGAATATATATTCTTCTCAAATGTACATGGGACCTTCTCCAGGAGAGATCATATGTTAGGTCTCAGATTTAAAAGAATTGAAATCATACAAAGTGTGCTCTCCAACTCCAATGAAACAAAGTTAGAAAATCACAGTAACAGAAGGAAATTTGAGAAATTCACAAACATACAGAAGTTAAACAATACACTCCTAAATAATCAATGGACCTACCTGGCTGGACAGCTGGATTGGGAGATGTTACTCCTGTAGATGATTGTTGGTGATAAGCCTTAAGGCTAGAGGCAGTGTTAAGTAAGGCCTAAGAAATACTGCTGTGTTCAACCTGAAATATTTCTTCGATTTGTCTTTGTCTGCGAACAAACATACATTTAATGGCTTCTGAGATAAGCTCCTAATCCCATTATAATCAAACCCTGTGAATCTATTAGACTATTATTCATTACTGCCAGTCTAACTGCCCAGCTAGGTTAATTCCTCAAGGTTTTATGCCTTCACATCCTCTGGGCCTTGGCTATGTTATTGAATGCCTGCTCTCACTTCTCTGCCTCAGTGTGAGACTCAATATGATGTCATGTGTATGCAAAGTTTTGTAAACTATAATACATTAATGTAAACTACATTTCCTGGAATTCACACTCTTCAAAAACCAGTTTAAGTCTCCTATTCTTCCAAGAAGTCCTACTAAACTCCTATAGTCCTCACTGATCTCTTATTTCTTTTTCTTTTCTATATTTCCCTCCCTCCCTCCCTCCCTTCCTTTTTCCCTTCTAAAACTGTATTCTCCTTGTTCTATACCTCTATCCCTGCCTCCCCAAACCTGGTAAACACTATTTTGAATTCTATGTTTATTACTTCCTGGTTTGTTTCACAGAATTTATCATTCATGTACATTTCCTGAAATAATAAACTGCTACATTTTGTCTTTTTTTAACTTCACATAAAAGCAGCCATAATGGGGCTTCCCCGGTGGCGCAGTGGTTGAGAATCCGCCTGCCGATGCAGGGGACGCAGGCTCGTGCCCCAGTCCGGAAAGGTCCCACACCCCATGAAGCGGCTGGGCCCGTGAGCCATGGCCGCTGAGCCTGTGCATCTGGAGCCTGTGCTCCGCAACAGGAGAGGCCACAACAGTGAGAGGCCCACGTACCACAAAAAAAAAAAAAGCAATCATAATGTAATTATTCTTCTGTACCTTGTTCCTTCTTATCATCATGGGTCTGTCAGTTAACTTGAGTAGGTCTTACATACGTGGTTCTAAAAGCAAAACAATACAATACAGAATAGTGAAAGCCTGACTTCCTACCCTGCTGCAGCCAACCTATGTCCCCCTCTACGTTGTCCCCATAAGTAATCACTCCTATCAGCTTCTTTTGAATCTTTCCAATAAAAGCAAACACAATTGTATTCTTACTCACCCCCCCCCACCTTTTTAATTTATAAAGGACCTGACGTCACATATAAATCTTTCCACATAAATCTTGGAGCACTTTCTTATTCTTTTTTATAACTTCATAACATTTCATGGTGTCCATCTACCATAGTTTTATAACTAGTCCTCTACTAATGGACACTTGGATATTCTCTAATCTTTTACTAGTACAATGTTGCAGATAATAACATATGCCATTTTTTTTCTGTGTGTATATATTTCTGTAGGATAAATTCCTGTGAGTAGGACTCCTGGGTCGAAAGGGAAATACATTTATAATTTTGACAGGCATTACCAAATTGCCCTTCAGAAAGGGTGTGCTATTTTATGCTCATCCAATGATATATAAGTGCCTGTTTCCCACTATCTCATTAAACTTAGATTTTTGCTAATTTAATAGGTGTAAAATGCATCTATTTTATTATAATTAAAGTTGCATATGTTTTTCTTATGTTTAAAGCCATCTGTCTGTCTTTTCTGTGAGATAGCTTTTCATGTCTTTTGCACATTTTTCTCTTAAATTATTGATACTTTTTCAAATTAATTCCTAGCATATTAATTCTTAGACTTACATGAGTAGCAATTTTTCTCTGATTTGTCATTTGTCTTTTCACCTTGGGTATTGTAGTTTTGCCACCAAGAAATTTTTTTAAATGTAACTAGTTTTGACAGTTTTAACATAGCTCTGGATTTTTTTTTTTTTTTTTTTTGCGGTACGTGGGCCTCTCACTGTCGTGGCCTCTCCCGTTGCGGAGCACAGGCTCCGGACACGCAGGCTCAGCGGCCATGGCTCACGGGCCCAGCCACTCAGCAGCATGTGGGATCTTCCCGGACCAGGGCACGAACCCGTATCCCCTGTATCGGCAGGCGGACTCTCAACCACTGCGCCACAAGGGAAGCCCTGGATTTTTAATCAAAAGTACAAAGTACTTTCCTAATTTAATTTTATCAAGACATTCTCCTATGTCTTCTTCCAGTACTTACATAATTTCATTTAAATCTTTGAGTTTATATCAGTGCATAGTACAAGGACTCGCTCTAACTGCATCTTTTCCTAAATGGAGCTACCTGGTTGCTCCACCCCAATATTATGTATAAGATTCATTAGTGTTGATGCATGTAGCCACAGTTCATTCATTCTAAATGTTGAATTCCACTGTGTGAATATAAACAACTTATTTATCTTCTCCAATGATAATGAGCATGTTGGTTATCTCCAAAAGTTTGCAGTTATAAGCTGAGCTTTGTAAATAGGCTTATAACATCTTATTTCTAAAGTCTATAGCACTTGCTGTCTATCACTTATAACTTGCATTAATTGAATAAATGAACTGATATTTAACTACTTCTTACAATGCATTCACTCCTTTCACTCTAGGACTTGAGTAAAAGAGGATAGTCTTACATCTTTGGGCTATATACCATATCGACTAGGAGAGGAATGTGCTCTCAGTAGTAAATATAGACATTTCTCCAAAGAAGATATACAGACTGCCAACAAACACATGAAAGAATGCTCAAC
>NW_006783080.1:542310-602526 GCF_000442215.2 Lipotes vexillifer | reverse complement strand
TTCTGCAGTGTCAGTTGCTACTTCTCCTTTTTCATTTCTAATTCTATTGATTTGAGTCTTCTCTTTTTTTTCTTGATGAGTCTGGCTAATGGTTTATCAATTTTGTTTATCTTCTGAAAGATCCAGCTTTTAGTTTTATTGATCTTTGCTATCATTTCCTTCATTTCTTTTTCATTTATTTCTGATATGCTCTTTTTGATTTCTTTCCTTCTGCTAACTTTGGGTTTTTTTTCTTCCTCTGTCTCTAATTGCTTTTGGTGCAAGGTTAGGTTGTTTATTCAAGATGTTTCCTGTTTCTTAAGGTAGGATTGTATTGCTATAAACTTCCCTCTTAGAACTGCTTTTGCTGCATCTGATTGGTTTTGGGTCGTCGTGTCTCCATTGTCATTTGTTTCTAGGTATTTTTTGATTTCCTCTTTGATTTCTTCAGTGATCACTTCGTTATTAAGTAGTGTATTGTTTAGCCTCCATGTATTTGTATTTTTTACAGATCTTTTTATGTAATTGATATCTAGTCTCGTAGCATTGTGGTCGGAAAAGATACTTGATACAATTTCAATTTTCTTAAATTTACCAAGGCTTGATTTGTTACCCAAGATATGATCTATCCTGGAGAATGTTCCATGAGCACTTTAGAAAAATGTGTATTCTGTTGTTTTTGGATGGAATGTCCTATAGATATCAGTTAAGTCCATCTTGTTTAATGTATCATTTAAAGCTTGTATTTCCTTATTTATTTTCATTTTGGATGATCTGTCCATTGGTGAAAGTGGCGTGTTAAAGTCCCCTACTATGAATGTGTTACTGTCAATTTCCCCTTTTATGGCTGTTAGTATTTGCCTTACGTATTGAGGTGCTCCTATGTTGGGTGCATGAATATTTACAATTGTTATATCTTCTCCTTGGATCGATCCCTTTATCTTTATGTAGTGTCCTTCTTTGTCTCTTCTAATAGTCTTTATTTTAAAGTCTATTTTGTCTGATATGAGAATTGCTACTGCAGCTTTCTTTTGGTTTCCATTTGCATGGAATATCTTTTTCCATCCCCTTACTTTCAGTCTGTATGTGTCTCTAGGTCTGAAGTGTGTCTCTTGTAGACAGCATATATATAGGTCTTGTTTTTGTATCCATTCAGCCAATCTGTGTTTTTTGTGGGAGCATTTAGTCCATTTACATTTAAGGTAATTATCGATATGTATGTTCCTATTCCCATTTTCTTAATTATTTTGGGTTCGTTATTGTATGTCTTTTCCTTCTCTTGTGTTTCTTGCCTAGAGAAGTTCTTTTAGCATTTGTTGTAAAGCTGGTTTGGTGGTGCTGAACTCTCTCAGCTTCTGTTTGTCTGTAAAGGTTTTAATTTCTCCATCAAATCTGAATGAGACACTTGCTGGGTAGAGTAATCTTGGTTGAAGGTTTTTCCCTTTCATCACTTTAAATATGTCCTGCCACTCCCTTCTGGCTTGTAGAGTTTCTGCTGAGAGATCAGCTGTTAACCTTATGGGGATTCCCTTGTGTGTTATTTGTTGTTTTTCCCTTGCTGCTTTTAATATGCTTTCTTTGTATTTAGTTTTTGACAGTTTGATTAATATGTGTCTTGGCGTATTTCTCCTTGAATTTATCCTGTATGGGACTCTCTGTGCTTCCTGGACTTGATTAACGATTTCCTTTCCCATATTAGGGAAGTTTTCAACTATAATCTCTTCAAATATTTTCTCAGTCCCTTTCTTTTTCTCTTCTTCTTCTGGAACCCCTATAATTCGAATGTTGGTGCGTTTAATGTTGTCCCAGAGGTCTCTGAGACTGTCCTCAGTTCTTTTCATTCTTTTTTCTTTATTCTGCTCTGCAGTAGTTATTTCCACTATTTTATCTTCCAGGTCACTTATCCGTTCTTCTGCCTCATTTATTCTGCTATTGATCCCATCTAGAGTATTTTTCATTTCATTTATTGTGTTGTTCATCATTGTCTGTTTCATCTTTATTTCTTCTAGGTCCTTGTTAACTGCTTCTTGCATTTTGTCCATTCTATTTCCAAGATTTTGGATCATCTTTACTATCATTATTCTGAACTCTTTTTCAGGTAGACTGCCTATTTCCTCTTCATTTGTTAGGTCTGGTGGGTTTTTATCCTGCTCCTTCATCTGCTGTGTGTTTTTCTGTCTTCTCATTTTGCTTATCTTACTGTGATTGGGTTCACCTTCTAGAGTATTTTTAATTTCATTTATTGTGTTGTTCATCATTGCTTGTTTCATCTTTAGTTCTTCTAGGTCCTTGTTAAATGTTTCTTGCATTTTGTCTATTCTATTTCTGAGACGTTGGATCATCTTTACTATCATTATTCTGAATTCTTTTTCAGGTAGACTGCCTATTTCCTCTTCATTTGTTAGGTCTGGTGGGTTTTTACCTTGCTCCTTCATCTGCTGTGTGTTTTTCTGTCTTTTCATTTTGCTTATCTTACTGTGTTTGGGGTCTCCTTTTTGCAGGCTGCAGGTTCGTAGTTCCCCTTGTTTTTGGTGTCTGTCCCCAGTGGCTAAAGTTGGTTCAATGTGTTGTGTAGGGTTCCTGGTGGAGAGGACTAGTGCCTGTGTTCTGGTGGATGAGGCTGGATCTTGTCTTTCTGGTGGGCAGGTCCACGTCTGGTGGTGTGTTTTGGGGTGTCTGTGGACTTATTAATTTTAAGTAGCCTCTCTGCTAATGGGTGGGGTTGTGTTTCTGTCTTGCTAGTTGTTTGGCATAGAGTGTCCAGCACTGTAGCTTGCTGGTCGTTGAGTGAAGCTGGGTGCTGGTGTTGAGATGGAGATCTCTGGGAGATTTTCGCCGTTTGATATTATGTGGAGCTGGGAGGTCTCTTGTTGACCAGTGTCCTGAAGTTGGCTCTCCCACCTCAGAGGCACAGCACTGACTCCCGGCTGCAGCACCAAGAGCCTTTCCTCCACACAGCTCAGAATAAAAGGGAGAAGAAAGAAAGAAAGAAAGCAGGAAGGAAGGAAGGAAGGAAAGGAAAAGAAGGAAGGAAGGAAGGAAAGAAAGAAAAAGAAAGAAAAGAAAGAAAGAAAAGAAAGAAAGGATAAAATACTGTAAGAAAAACTAAAGTAATTAAAATAAAAAATAATTATTAAGAAAAAAAAATTTTTTTAAAGAAAAAAAAAAAACCCAGACGTTTAGAACCCTAGGACAAATGGTGAAAGCAAAGCTATACAGACAAAATTTCACACAGAAGCAAACACATACACACTCACAAAAAGAGGAAAAGGGTAAAAAATCGTAAATCTTCCTCTCAAAGCACACCTCCTCAATTTGGGATGATTCGTTGTCTATTCATGTATTCCACAGATGCAGGGTACATCAAGTTGATTGTGGAGATTTAATCCACTGCTTCTGAGGCTGCTGGGAGAGATTTCCCTTTCTCTTCTTTGTTTGCACAGCTCCCAGGGCTCAGCTTTGGATTTGGCCCTGCCTCTGCGTGTAGGTTGCTGGAGGGCGTCTGTTCTTCGCTCAGACAGGATGGGGTTAAAGGAGCAGCTGCTTCGGGGACTCTGGTTCATTCAGGCCGGGGGGAGGGAGGGTTACAGAGTGCCGGGCGATTCTGCAGCGGCAGAGGCCGGCGTGACGTTGCACCAGCCGGAGGTGCGCAGTGCGTGCTCCCGGGGAAGTTGTCCCTGTTTCCTGGAACCCTGGCAGTGGCAGGCTGCACAGGCTCCCCGGAAGGGAGTTGTGGATAGTGACCTGTGCTCGCACGCAGGCTTCTTGGTGCCGGCAGCAGCAGCCTTAGCATCTCATGCCCGTCTCTGGGGTCCGCGCTGTTAGCCACGGCTCGCGCCCGTTTCTGGAGCTCCTTTAAGCAGCACTCTTAATCCCCTCTCCTCGCGCACTGGGAAACAAAGAGGGAAGAAAAAGTCTCTTGCCTCTTCGGCAGGTCCAGACTTTTCCCCGGACTCCCTCCCAGCTAGTGGTGGTGCACTAAACCCCCTGTGCTCCGACCGAAGCCGAGCCTCAGCTCCCAGCCCCGCCCACCCCGGCGGGTGAGCAGAGAAGCCTCTTGGGCTGTTGAGTGCCGGTCGGCCCCGATCCTCTGTGCGGGAATCTCTCCGCTTTGCCCTCCGCACCTCAGTTGCTGTGCACTCCTCCGAGGCTCCGAAGCTTCCCCCTCCGCCACCCGCAGTCTCTGCCTGCGAAGGGGCTTCCTAGTGTGTGGAAACCTTTCCTCCTTCACATCTCCCTCCCACTGGTGCAGGTCCCGTCCCTATCCTTTTGTCTCTGTTTATTCTTTTTTTCTTTTGACCTACCCAGGTACTTGGGGACTTTCTTGCCTTTTGGGAGGTCTGAGGTCTTCTGCCAGCATTCAGTAGGTGTTCTGTAGGAGTTGTTCCACTTGTAGGTGTATTTCTGGTGTATCTGTGGGGAGGAAGGTGATCTCCGCGTCTTACTCTTCTGCCATTTTCCCCTCGTCCTTGTCTTCTTTTTGATGATATCCATTCTGACAGGTGTGAGGTGATATCTCATTGGTTTTGATTTGCGTTTTCCTGATGATTAGGGATGTTGAGTATCTTTTCGTGTGCCTGTTGGTCATCTGCATGTTCTCTTTAGAAAAATGTCTATTCAGTTCCTCTGCCCATTTTTAACCGAGTTGTTTGTTTTTTTGATATTGAGTTGTATGAGCTGTTTATATATGTTAGATATTAACCCCTTATCAGTCATAGCATTTGCATATAGTTTCTCCCATTCTGAGGGCGATCTTTTCATCTTGTTTATGGTTTCCTTTGCTGTGCAAAAGCTTTTAAATTTAATTAGGTCCTATTTGCATATTTTTGCTTTTATTTCCTTTACTCAAGGAGACGGATCCAAAAACATAATGCTGCAGTTTATGTCAGAATGTTCTGCCTATGTTTTTCTCTATGAGTTTATAGTGTCCGGTCTTACATTTAGGTCTTTAATCTATTTTGAGTTTATTTTTGTGTATTGTGTTAGAGAGTGTTCTAATTTCATTCTTTTACATATAGCTGTCCAGTTTTCCCAGCACCATTTATTTGTGTATTCTTGCCTCTTTTCTCATAGATTAACTGACCTTAAGCGCATGGGTTTATTTCTGGACTCTCTATCCTGTTCCATTGATCTATATGTCTATTTTTGTGCCTGTACCATACTCTTTTGATTACTGTGGCTTTGTATTATAGCCTGAAGCCAGGAAGCATGATTCCTCCAGCTCTGTTCTTTCTCAAGATTGTTTTGGCTACTTGGGGTCTTTTGTGTTTCCATACAAATTAAAAATTTTTTGTTCTGGTTCTGTGAAGAATGCCATCGGTAGTTTGGTAGGGATTGCATTGATTCTGTAGGTTGCCTTGGGTAGTATGGTCATTTTAGCAATACTGATTCTTCCAATCCAAGAACACAGTATATCTTTCCATCTGTTTTTATCAGCTTCAGTTTCTTTCATCAGTATATTACAGTCTTCAGGTCTTTTGCCTCCTTAGGTAGGTTTATTCGTAGGTATTTTATTCTTTTTGATGCAATGGTAAATGGGATTGTTTCCTTAATTTCTCTTTCTGATATTTCATTTTTAGTGTATAGAAATGGAACAGATTTCTGTATATTAATTTTGTATCCTGCAACTTTACCAAATTCATCTATGAGCTCTAGTAGTTTTCTGGTGGCATCTTTAAGATTTTCTATGTATGGTATCCTGTCATCTGCAAACACTGACAGTTTTACTTCTCCCTTTCCAATTTAGATTTCTTTTATTTCTTTTTCTTCTCTGATTGCTATGGCTAGGACTTCCAAAACTTTGTTGGTAAAAGTGGTGAGAGTGGGCATCCTTGTCTTGTTCCTGATCTCAGAGGAAATGTTTTCAGCTTTTCACCATTGAGAATGATGTTAGCCGTGGGTTTCTCATATGTGGCCTTTATTATGTTGAAGTATGTTCCCTGTATGCCCACAGATTGGCCAAGATGGTGGAGTAGAAAAACCCTGTGCTCACCTCCTCTCACAAGCACATCAAAATCACAGCTGTCTGCGGAACAACCATTGATGAAAAAGACTAGAACCTGTCAGGAAAGATTTTCCACAACTAAAGACATAAAGAAGGAACAACAACGAGACAGGTAGGAGGGGCGGACTCACGATATAATTATGTCCCATTCCCCTTAGTGGATGAACCACAAACTGGAGAATAATATTGAAGAGGCTTTCCCACAGGAGTAAGAGTTCTGAGCCCCACATCAGGCTCTCAGGCTGGGGTCCTATCCTGGGAAGATGACCTCCCAGAGCATTTGGCTTTGAAGTCCAGCATGCCTTTATTTTGGGAAACCCACAAGACTGGAGGAAATAGAGACTTCACTCTTAATGGGCACACACAAAATCTCATGTGCACCAGGATGCAAGGCAAAAGGACTAATTTGATAGGAGCTGGGGTAAGCCTACCTAGTAGTCTTAGAGAGTCTTGTGGAGAGGCAGGGTGTGGCTGCGGCTCACTCTGGGGACACTGGTGGCAGCTATATTTGGGAACATTCTACTGCATAAACACTGCTGGTGGCAGTTGCCATCTTGGGATCCACCCTCTAGCTCATTAGTGCCAAGACCTGGCCCCACCCAACAGCCTGTAGGTGCCAGTGCTGGACACCTCAGGTCAGACAACTAACTGGACAGTGACACAGCCTCACCCATCAGCAGCCAGGCTGCCTAAAGACTTTCTGAGCCCACAGCCACCTCTAGACACAGCCCTGCCCACCAGAAGACCAAGACCCAGCTCCACCCACCAGTAGGCAGGCTCCAGCCCTGCTCTCCAGAAAGCCATCCCTAGCCTCTGAACCACCTTCACCCACCAGGGGGCAGATACCAGATGCAAGAAAACCATGATCCTGCGGCCTGCAATTCCAGCCTCCCAGACCCTATCCAGGGACAAGCTAGGCCCTTGCTCCATCCACTAGCAGACCAACACAAGTTTGGAAAAACCCAGACCCCATACCCAACTGAGCTGATTCCTGAAGAATCATATTTTATAGGTGAACAAGAAAAGGGAAAAGAAAAATAAACAAAAAACGATATTGTGAGAAAAGACAGTGAAGTAGAAATTAATAAGGTATTTTCATGGAGTGAATAAAAATATAAACCTAATAAGAGGAAAACGAATCTGTTAGAAGGTAGTGGGGAGAAAGTTCCAGCATGTAGAGTGGGACAACCTAACAAACTGTCTTCCATTCATGGCCAGGATAATGCCCACACACCCTATTTGTCATGTGCCTTCTAGTCATTTGTAGTCCAACTGAACATTCTGTTCTCATCAACCTCATTACTGACCTGCATTCTCCCAGAACAGCACACATATCCAATCAGATGGTCCACATAGGATGACACTAGCATCAAAATCAATGTAGTTTTCTGATAAGATTGTGCTTTATCTTACCTTGTATTCTCAAGGTAAGCGCAGATGAGCTCTTTGCAATATACATCTCTTCTTATCATTATTTACTTCTCCTTTCCATTTCTTTTTCTTGTTCTTGGTGCTCATTTGTTCATTATTAATTCAACAAGCATGTTACTGAACTTCTACTCACCCTCACGCTCTGGGCCAGACACTGGAAATACAGACATATGTAAGACTTTACACTTAAGAAACTTTTAGTCTAGAGAGAGGTACAGATAAGTCAAACATGCGACTCCAGTAGAGTTTGATGCATGCTCTTGGTTGCAACACCTCACCCAGCTCTCTGAGGAAGTTCATCTAAACTGAACACTAAACAGAACAAGTAGGTGAAGGTGGGTGGAGAATGGGGTCTGCTTCAGTCAGAAAGAACAGTATGTGAAACTTGAAGTGAGAAAACACAGCACACTTGGAGGACCACAAGAAATATGACATGAGCTACAGCTTGACAGAGAACAGATTAGTGACAGAACTACCCTGCAGTGGGAGCCCCATTATCATAAGTCTTTGATAATTTCATTTAATCATTGACTCACTGGGTACACACTTAATGAGTACTCGTGTGTCAGGAGTTGTGCTAGAGACTAGACACAGAATTCCGCACAAGACACAGACCTGCCTCAAAGGAGCTTTCAATCTAGCTGAGATGTTATAGCACTGAACTGGCAGTTTCTGAGGGTTGTGATGGCTGTGGAGGAGCACATGACTCATTCCAGATTCATTCTGTAACATTCTTTCTGCCTCTGATCTCCTTTTATTCTCTTCCAGACTCATTTTTTTAATTTTTATTTATTTTTTTGTGAGATTTGTTAAGATCTCTGGCTGTACTCTTTATTTTGTTCTTACTCTTTTTGTTGTTTAAGTAACCAAAATGGACATCTCCATTAATATTCAGAAATATATCCTTCCAAATAAATCACATAGATGCATGTACTCAGGTTCATTTTATTGTTAAATTTGCTGAGAAATCTATAATGGATTTTAAGCCTAATTTTTATCTAAACCTTTTATATTTTTAAATAAACTAGAAAGCAAGAATTAGAAATAAGTGTGAGAAAGATAGTGTAAGTATTGTTCTCCTTCTGTGTATATCAAGCCAAATTAAAATGTAGAAATTTTAAAAATATTGAATTAAGGAAATAATAGTAGAAAAAATTACAAGAGCACAAAGAGTTTATCTCTATAATTTAATTCAGCATCTCTTCAAGGAGGCAGGAATTTGTCAATAAGCACGTTGTCACTAACAGTAAATTCCTGGGGAAGGTTGAAGAGCTGGCTGAAACAAATAAAACAGTAATAACACTACTGAGAAAAGGTAAATAGGATGCTGGAGCAAACAGTAGTAAAAAGGAATGAGATAGGGAAGAATAAATAATAGAAACACTGAGAAAGCAATGTTTTGAGACTGAACATAACAACAAGGAAATTAAATTCAGAGAGATAGGACATGAAAAAAGAGAGTAAGCTTAGTTTTCTCTCTCCTGCTTCTCTATCCAAGAGAAATAACTGTCGGCTACAGATCATAAAGCTTTATGGACTCATGACCTCTGACCTGTGACCCTGTGATTTATTTTCTCTGAGCAGAGGTGCAACCCCTCCTTCTTCCGAGAAAAATGAGGCAGCATGGCTGGGTGGCTTCTCCCCATCCATCAGGCAATGAAATGTGTCTGGGTCTCAATTTTCCATCAGCACTCTTGCTTCAGGCCAACTCAGGACTGGTTTACAGACCAATACAAAGAATCAGCAGACACATTTTATTTAAAATATATATACATTCAACTTATAAATCCTTTCTGCTGAACCACAGAAGGCAAGCAGTTCCCAGTTGAATTAACACACTTAAATTAATGAGAGTCAGCAGAACCAGTTCATAATTGGCCAGAGCTGATCTGCCCCCTTTGCAAAAAAAGTTAACTCAGTGTAAAGGAAGAAGAGTTCCTTCATTTGCATTGGCCTCTTCTATTTGATAAGTAGAGGTGTCCATTTGTAAGTGGGTACATTCGCACATACAGGCCAGCAAAAAGGTATTTCCAGAAGAGCAGTAATAATTAGAGTACACATGCCCTCTTTGATGCCATTTGAAGCAGCAAGGAGACTGACTGGAGTCCGGGTGGGGTGGGGGAGGAGACCTGGGGTAAAATGTTCTATTGTGAAGCTAAGACTGCTGGTAGCCAGAGTTGGCTGTGGCTTTTGGGGGCAAAGGAGACTGAGTCATCTTCCTTCATAGAGCTGATTTGTTGAAAGGGCACAAGAAATTCCCAGGGATTTCATGCTGCTTTGAAACAACCTGCATTTCAAATGGATGGGAAAGGGGGTGGGAGAAATGGGTTTTGTTGCTAGGTCTCCCTAAGACTTGCCAAAATTTTGCCTCTTTCTTTGTAAATCCAGTAACTGCCCCAGCTGGGCTCCCCATTACTCTAAACAGGAAAGAGATGAATATGCCCTGTCCTTTTCAGATTGCAAATGTGCTTTGGTGAGGGCAAACATGGCCATGTTTGTTTTCCCTGGGGAACAAGTCAAGCATGAAGTCCCTTTTGTTCACGCTAAGAACAACCTCTTATTTCCAAGTCTCAGAGGGGCTGGTGACTTAATCTGGAAATATGAACATGAATACTACCTGGAAAGGGAAAGGGCTGCACTCTCTGAAGTTGTCTAGGAGTTGGTGTCTGTCTGAAGCCCCAGGAGATGCAGAGATGCGGGTGATTCCAGGGAGAGTCCCCCTTTAGTTGGTGTACAGGTCCATAAAGGGAGTTTCCCTGATATGCAGGAGAGCACAGAGCTGATCCTACAGTGTCTCTAGTCTTAGTTTACAAAAGGGTTATGAGCTGAAGGAGTGAGACATCTTAGATACCATAGGAATATAAAAATATAGCCATGATTAGTGTATTAGTGTATGTTTCCTAATGAATATATGCAAAGAAGAGAGCAGAGGGATGGATGTTTCAGCAGTGAGTTCATGAGACCTTGCACATTATGTTGTGTGTGTGTGGTGTGTGTGTGTGTGTGTGTATATATATATATATATATATATATATATATATCCATGTACAAGATGCTTGGGTACGTTGATAATAAAAATAAGCCATCATCCTTATCTTCACTGAATTTACAGGAAGAAAAAAAAGAGTATTAGAGTCTTATTATGATTAAAATAAAGGGCAGGTACAACAATATGGTACTGATGCGTACCATATGAGAGAAACAAAGAACTCGGGGGGTTTAAAAATGAGAGATATCATATTTCATCAAGTGAAATCAGGGAAGGCTTTATGCAGGACGCAGCCTCCAACATGAAATTTGATGCACGAGGAGGCCTCCAACACATGGTGGGTAGAAAGGAGGGTATTTCACTAATGGGGAGAAAGTGATCAAGAGTGCCCAGGTAAGAAAGTACAGCACTTGCTGATAGAATGGTGTGGTTTGACTGAAGCATCACATTCTTATTGTGAGCAAGAAATAGTAAGAAATAAAAATAAACAGCCAGATCAGTGTCATATTATTGAAGGCCTTAAAATGTTAGGCTATTTGTTTGTTTAACTAGATAAAGAATAGGGACTATTTGAAGATTTTGAACAAGGAAGTGATATAATTGGAACTATTCAGAAATTAATAATGGGATATATTAGAAGAAGATTGGAGTTTGAAACCCACAAAACTGTCTATTTTAGTAATCTAGTCAAAATGTACCAAATCTTTTATATTAGAACTGTGGAAGCAGGAATAGTAAAAGAGAGAGATTGGAGAGACTTTGAAAAAGTAGATTCTACAGCCTTGTCAACTCATTGATGTGGCTGGCAAGGGAGAGAGAAGAGCCAGAGATGATGCCAGGGTTTGGAGTCCAAGGGATTGGAATAACAGTGTTGCCATGGAGAGAAAAGATAATCTGTGGTTTTGGAGGGAGTGGATTTCAGTTTGGGGTATATCGAAGCAAAGGTACTAGCTAGAAACTGAGTTAGAAATGCTTAGCAGGCAGCTATATTATAGCAAACAGGCCAGGGCTAAGACATAGAATTAGGAGTCGTTGATTTAGCAAATTGTTGGAGAGAACCTACTCTGTGCCAGGCACTGTGTTAGGGTACTGGGGTTACTGAGATAAATAAGGCCAATGACTTCTGGTGTCACAAAGAGTTTATAGTCCAGTCAGGAATAAAGACAGGTAAATCCACAGTCCCCTGAAAAGTGATAACTTCTATGAGGGAAAGGAGGGAAGCACAGGGTGTGATGCAACAGGAAAAGTTCCAAAACACCTCACCTAGACTTTGGGGGTCAGGAAAGGATCCTAGAAGAATGTGACTTATAACAGGCACAAGATTGGGGGCAGGGAATTAGGATGAACATTTCCATGAAGTATGAAAGCCCTGCTTAGAAACTGTTGCCAAAGAAGCAGGAAGAAAAGCAAAAGAGATCTGTGTATTCGAATAAAAGAGAGGAGGGTTCAAGATAGTGGCATAGGAAGACCCTGAACTCACCTCCTCCCAAGGATACAACAAAACTACAACGATATATAGAATAATTTTCTCTTCAAGGGACCTGAGAACTGGATGAACACAGTCTCTACAGCAAAGGGTAAAAGGACAGTGTTAGAGGGTAGGAGAAACAGATATACGATTACACCAAGGAAAAACACCACACCCTAGCTGCGGTCATCCACAGTCAGGAAGATTCACAAAGATACAGTTATTTTCCCTGAGGAGCGAGGGATTTGAGCTTCACATCAGGCACCCAAACCCTTAGATCTGCCCAGGAGAAACCAAATCCCGAAACATCTATCTTTGAAAACCAATGGGGAATATGTCCAGGAAAATCATAGAACTACAGGGAATGGAAAACCTGCTATTAAAGGACTTGTGCACAGGCTCACTCAACCCAAAAAACAGTGCCAAAACACCAGATTGAAAAGTACGCAGATATGGTCCATGGGTCCATGGTCCTATGTGGTGAAGGGGACCTACTTAGTAATCTTGAAGCATCTGCCCAAGAAGCAGGAACCAGCTGGAATGCTCCCTGGAGTTTGAGACACTGGGGAGAGCCATTTGTGCAATTTCAGGCTACCTTGCTAATATCAGCTTTGGCAGGCACCATTTTGGAAATCTCCATCTAACCCGTTAGTGCAAGTGGGCAGCTTAGACCCCCACCCACCCAGACGTCTCCGCTAGACCTCACAGCCACCTGGGCAATAACCCCTTCCACCAGCAGCTGGCAGCCACCGCAGATGAGCCCTGCAGTCATTCCAGGGGCCAGTCCTGCCAACCAGCACTCACCAGCCTCCTCAAGCTCCTACCACCTTCTGGTGTTGATTTTCATTGTCATTTACTGACAAGCACCTCGGTCATTAGAAATAATAACTGTTCACAAAATGTTTTAAATAGCCTAGTAGCAGAAGTAGCTTGGCATCCAGGACCATAAATAGACTCTGGGTTCTGAGATTTAGATAACCTCCCTGAAAGTAGACAGGACATAAAGTAGACATGCTTTATGTACATCGTGGCAGAGCAACCATAAAGATGCATAGTTCCAAGTTAGGCTCACAGGCTCACAGGATACAGAACTTCCCTATGGATAGTATGGTGGTTGGTAAGGAGGTTAAATACGTAGATTTTTTTGCTGGAAAAAAATGCATGCAGTTGTCCTTCATTTAAACATAAATAAAAATCTTATTAGTTCTAATGGTTTCTTCTCATTATTAGCTTCAGGGACAAGAAGCAAGGCATCTTAGTTTTCAGAAGCTCTCACATTTTGAATTCTCAGTAAATACTAAGAAAGCAATCCAATATGTGAAAATAAAAAGCCAGAATAAATCTGCCTCCTTTCTTGAATGCTTAACCTTTAAGCACTCTGCAGGGAAGAAGAATATTTCCTAATATAGAAATAGAGAGTTGTTTGTTACAAAAAGGGAAAAAATCCAATTAAAAAATGGGATTTGTGAGGCCCCTGCTTTGGCATGAACCACAAAGCAGAGTCGATACATCAGCTCTAATGCCAAAGACACGAATGCCTGATACTAGAGATTATAAACCAGTGTCCAGTTTATTGGCTTTCTCATCGTAGAAGGTGGTTGAATGTTCTGATATCAGTACTAAATATTACGGAATAAACTTAAGAAATAAAGCTTAAACTTCTTTTGCCTTAAATGCTTACATAAAATGACTAAAACTTGCCAAAGTGTTCAACTAAAACATGAAAAATTGTCATACTGGTTGTTTTATATCACGCAGAACAAAAATGATCATTTTACTCAATGATCTATCATTTAAGCCCATTGGGTCCAGTAATTATTGGGTCCAGTAAGACCATTTCCAATGACATCTATGTCACTCTTTAAGAAAAATAAAATAATGCAATGAGTGCTTTTGGAGCAGGCACCTTCAGTGTTCTGCCCACATCCTCTCCGATCCCTCTGCTATGCTCATATACGCCTGCTACCAGAGTGCTCATGCTCCCAACAGCCAGCACCTGCCTCTCTGTTGGAGAGCTTCCTTGATGCTCCTGGATACTGCTTTGCCTGCAGGCATTGAGACCCATAGGTGCCCTACTAATAATACAGAATGTTTACTGATTGTTTACTGTATGCAGGACCTTACATTAAGCAGTTTATCTGAATTATTCCATTAAATTCTCACAGTAACTCTGCATGATATAAATGAAGAAATTACTGACTCAATAATTTCCTTTCCATAAAATTGCTATTCTAGTATTATTATACATGTGTACTATGATGTATGTACAAACTTGTTCACTGTAATAATTTTTTTTTTAAAAAACACTGACAGCCTAAATTTTCATCAACAAGGGACCAGTCAAATAAATGTTGGCTCATCCCTAGAACAGAGTCCTATGCAACCAGGCAAAAGAATGAGGCAGCTGTATGTGCACTTAATGGGATGTATTGTTAGGTAAAAAAACAAGATGCTGGGAACAGTCATACATACATAGATTATGAGTGTGTGCTGATTATTTCTATAAAGAGAATAAGAAATTGGAAGAATTTAATGGGAAGATATACCTTTGGAGGTGGGGTTGGAGGTCTGGGGTAGGAGGTAGACTTATTTTTTTTTACACTCTTGTTTAACTGGGTGCTTATAATTTTATCAATTTGAAAATAAATAAATACAAAATTAAGTGCAGAATTCAGAGAAGGAGTGAGAGAAGCTGATAAGCTCTCTCAAAACTTGTTTAGAGATTAGATATTTCAAATACATATTTATTAATCATATTTACACAGAATTAAATAAGATTTACTTAGAAGTGGGGGTGTTATTATTTCCATTTTAAGGATAAGGAACTGAGACTGAGAATTAACTAAATTGCTCAAGTGCACACAGCTAGTGAATAGCAGAGCCAGGATTTCAATCTAAGACAGTTTGATTTCTAAACCCTGATTTTTTACTCTATATCATTTTGCTTTCAAAATCCAAAATAGACTAATGAAACTATTTAGTAACCTTACAAAAATGAGCTAAGTTTTAACAGAGAAATGCAATTGTAACTTTTTGATTTAATTATGATAAAATCTACTTGCTTCAAACAAAATTTAGTATAAATACAAATTCAGTCACAGTAAAACGTTTCTCTTTAAGTAGTAGTAAAATTATAATTAATTAATTTCTAATGAAAATATAACATAAATTGACTAGAAAATATGGGAAATAAATGGAATGATAGCCATATATATATATATATATTTCTTTATCTTTTTTTTTCCCAAAAGAAATAGGAAATTTATTTACTGGGTAAAAGAATAATTTCCCTGAAAACCTCAACTCTTATGTCTCACTTAGAAACTTTTTATAAAGGCAAGTCATAAAACCAAAGTGGCACAGAGAGACCCAACCAGTGATATGCTGTAGACACTGATACAGTCTTGCAAGAGCTAAATTTTTAGGAACTTTGATAATCAATTATTAAAGACAGCTGTTAATTTTAAATTAATTATATAAACTATAAAGAAGATAAAGGTAATATACATTCAAAACTCATTAATTCCTACTTAATTTAATATTTCCTATAAAAATATTGAGGTTACTCATCTATATGGTGGAAATATATATTATGGTGTGCCACTACGACTCTCATCCCAACTCCATGTTTCATGACGTCACATTGGTAGTTCGAAATCAACCTTGGTGGGAGTATTTACACTATAGCTTAGCAAAGGCTAACAACTGGGGCTTTTTCTTTTACATAAAACCAATTTTTAAACAATTATGAACACATCACTAAATTCCACTCCCATTATTGGCATAAATGTATAAAGTTTGCTATTTATAGCCTTTTAGGAGAAGAAAAAAAAAAAACCTCATGACTTTTGCAGTAAAAGATGACTATTAAAACATCTAGTGATGAGATTTGGCCAGTCATTCTCATGGTTGATCCTAGAAACTATTACCAACTATCATTTATCAAATGTACCCATCTAAGTTCCTTTAAAAGAGAAAAGAAATCAAAAAGAAAAAAGTAAAAGTCAAAATATTTCCTTCTTTCAGTAGGAATTGTGGTTCTAGATTCATAATCTCTTCTTTAGAAATTGTGTATGGGTCCATAGAATTGAGGGCCTATAAATGGATCTATTCTCTATCTTATTCATGTTTATAGATCTTAAAAAAAGAAAATGTTTTTCTACTCATAAAGGCAATTTCTTTTCATATTTTCTGAAACACAGTGATAGACAAAGATACCAATAATTGAAATGATTTTGAAACCCAGGAAACAATAATAATGGAAGCCAATTTAAATTGAATGATGAATCTTCAAAGGCAGTGATCTATAAGATGCTGTAATGCATGGCTATCATATCTGCAAGGTATGTGGGGATGATTTCTAATCATCTATTTGTTAAAGATTTTGGATATTAAAATTTTTTAAATAATTTTTATTGGAGTATAGTTGATTTACAATGTTTTGTTAGTTTCAGGTGTACAGCAAAGTGAATTAGCTATTGATATATATATATCCACTCTTTTTTATTTTTCCCATATAGGTCGTTACAGAGTATTGAGTAGAGTTCCCTGTGCTATACAGTAAGTACTTATTAGTTATCTATTTTATATATAGTAGTATGTATATGTCAATCCCAATCTCCCAATTTATCCCTCCCCTCCCCGTTTCCCCCGGTAACCATAAATTTGTTTTCTATAAACTTGCTAGAAAAATCAGTAAGTCATAAATACATAAAGTAAATGGTTTTATTGATACACCTCAGGTTTCCACATTATTTTTAGAGAAAAAACTAAGTTTGACCAATGGAGGGACCTGGTTTCTCCTCCATAGAATCAGCTTGCAACTCCCTGCCCATAAGTCATTTGTTTTAAGAGGGCACTGTTACATATACTTATATATATTTTAAACCATCTTGGCCTTTTGCACACACAAAAAGGAAGTTTCCAGTTAAAGTATTTGATTGCTCTCCGAGAACAATAATATGTATTGAGAGGCAGAGTTAGAAGACACTGGATTAAGCTGATAGTATCTAAGGATAACTCTCTAGTCACTCAGTTACGTTTCTAGAAGTTGTTCCGCTGACTAGGGTTCACTGATCTTATTAAACAGAATTCTAACTTCTTTCTTTGTAAGACGACCTAAAGGGAGCAGAGCTGAAGCTTCTCAATTGGAAAAAGCACTTGTTCATGATTACCGGGCATGCCAGCTTAAGCACAATTAAATTTGTATTATGTATGCAAAACCAGCCCCAACCAGCTAGGCAGCTTGGTAGTCACCTGCATTATGTGATAGCAAGGAACACAAAAGAATTCCTTTAAACAGTTGTTACATACTTCAGCCTGTTGTTCTTAAAATTCCCACTGTTGGGGGCTTCCCTTGTGGCGCAGTGGTTGAGAGTCCGCCTGCCGATGCAGGGGACACGAGTTCGTGCCCCGGTCTGGGAGGATCCCACATGCCGCAGAGTGGCTGGGCCTGTGAGCCATGGCCGCTGAGCCTGCGCGTCCGGACCCTGTGCTCCACAACGGGAGAGGCCACGACAGTGAGAGGCCTGCGTACCGCAAAAAAAAAAAAAAAAAATTCCCACTGTTTAAATTACTGCATTGGATGAACCATTGTCTCCAGAGGAAAGTCTTAAGAACCAAAGGAAAGCTTTAAATGCATATTTAAATAAAGAAAAAAATGAAGACTGGAGAAAATAAGTTAAGAATTCACCTTAAGAATCTGGAGGAAAAAGGACAAAAGATAAACACAAAGAAAACAGTAACAAGAAAATACAAAGAGAAAAAGAAAAATTAATGGAAAGAAAGTTGGAAAGATACCATCACTAAACTATAAAAGCAAATGAAAACTGGAAAAATATTTGGAACTCATGTCATGATGGGCTTATTTGCAATTAGCAAAGTGCAAATTGAAACAAAATGTTGAGTTACCATTTTATGTCTTTCACGTTGACAAAATTTTAAAATCCTGATAATAACACGTTTGGGTAAGGATGTGGGATAATATAAAAGTTCATACACCACTATATATATATATATATATATATATATATATATATATGGTGTATGAACTATATATATATATATATATAAATTGTACAAACACAATGGAAGCAAGTTTTTGATCTAATAAAGTCAAAGATGCCCTTCTCAGCAGCTCAACAATTCTTCCTCTAGTCAAGTTCCATAGCATATTTTTTGCATATGTGCACAAGGGGACATGTACAAGAATAATCCTTGCTTGATTGATTAAAAGAACAACAGATGTGGAAATAAGTGTCTATCAGTTTGAGAATGGACAAAGATAAAGTGTTATACTTTTACAGTAAATCTTATATAGCAATTAATTAATTCACTAGAGCTATCAATATAAATATGTATCAATGTAAGTAAATCTCAAAGACATAATTTTAACCAAAGAAAGATAAGTATGGAATGACATTTACAATAGGATTGTTATTTCCATAAAGTATAAAAACATGCAGATAAAGCATTATATGTTTAACATGATTAAAAAGTGCAAAATCATGAACAGAAAGGATACAAGACTTCAGGACTGTGACTACTTGTGGGGCGATAAGGACAGAAATGAGTTTCTGAAAGGGCATACAGGACCTCCTACTAAAAATATAACATTTTTTTAAGTTAATATGGTTAAATGGTATATTTAACTAAATCTGATAATAGCTGCAGGACATTTGTTTTATTTTTTCTGTGGACATTTTGTGAGTTTTAAATAGGTCATAATAAAAAAATATAACAGAATAATAAAATGCACTCTTTAGAGCGTCTCCTAAGATCATTTTAATCAGCAATTACTCCTCACTACTCTGAAAAAAATTGGGATAATTTTAGTTGATTTTGTCCTGAATTTCTACATATTGTTAAATTCCTGTTTTTAAAACAAAATGTTTGATGTTATAACAGATCCTACTTTTGTCCTTAAAAGGACTTTAAGCAAGTTGCCTTTTCCTCCAAAGAAATATATTTATCAATTTTATTTGTACAGATCAAGAGCATACTTGAAAACACATATACATGAGTCTTACATCTATGTAAACAAAACAGACATACATAACACACATATGTACATACACATACACATGCTCATACACATGTTCATTCACATATACACACATACTTCTAATTTCCCATAGCATGTGGTATTACTGTATTTGATTGTAATAAGACTGAATAACTGTCATGCTTTTATTTTTTAATTGATATATACATATTTGAGTTTCTTCATATTTATGCTATAGAATCATGTTGTAAGACATAAGTACCGTAAGGTATGTCTCTGGCATTACTGGAACATCTGCTTACAGTTAAAACACCATTGGCATCTTTCACAATTTTACATTTGTTCGTGTAATTCATATTTAATCTGAAATCTCTTGGATTTGAATGAGTTTTGGAGGTCATCTGGGCTGCCACTTTTCTGATAAGTGTTTTGTCTTCTAATATTACAGTTCAATTTATTTCTTTTTAAACATTTCTATAATCTATACTTACTACTCATTTTTAGCATTAACATACAGTTCCTTTTTAGAGAGAAAGTAAATAAACTACCCACAATGATTAATGACCTTAGAAATGTGCATATGCTGCATTAAGAATCGGTTTTAATAACAATATTCATGATAACATTCCATTTATGTTTCATACAAAATATGGCAGTAGTTCAATTTCTGTATGTAAACACAGTTTGAAATTTAGCAGAAAATTAAAGTATTAGGAAATGAGCTTTACTCCTTTTGTAAAATGGCCATCTAATAAGACCGATTTGTGGAACTGATATTGTGTTTAGTGATTAAGTTTTAGTGTTGCCTGAAGTGTTTCTCTTATGGCGAATGACTGAGAAAATAATTATAATGGGCTATGTCTTTGACAGAGTCTATAATCACTGAAATGGCAGCACATGATTAAATTTATGTTTAGATTGTAGAAATCATTGCTTCTTCAGAAGAGGACAAGTGTATTGATCTTCAAGAGTGAAATAAGGCAAGATGAAAGGAATAATTAAATCTGGCAGTATTGGTGTTCCCATCGATAGAACTTCAGTTATACAAATTACATCTTTCCTCACCTTGCCCCTCCTTCCTCTCTTCCTTAGGTTTTAAATTCAAGTCCCCCTGAGCAAAGTTGTGAAAAGGATTTTGTTTTCTTTTGCCTCTCCAAATCAGCCTCTTTCAACAGAGAAACACTCTAGTCTGGTCCCTGAAAAAGGTAATCTTGTGATCCCTGTTTGGGATGGAAATGTATACAGTGCTTAAACCTATTCCAGTCTTTGAGCATACATCCTCTTTGGCCCTAAAAAGCCTGTGAGTAATCTAGGTGTTTGGGAAGGTAAATAATGAACTTATTTAGGCCAGAAAATACAATTTAATGCCAAGGCAGTCACTGAGGTACTATAGGGTAGGGGGAAACAACTGGGGCTATGATCCTTCAAGATGAAAATAAGAAATCCTTATGACTTCAAGCCAAACCTTGTTTGGGATGAAAAACTCAGCATCTCTTTCCAGCAACTCTCATCTATTGGATTTCACCTAAAATGTCTCGGAGTGACTTAGAATATATAAGGAATTCTAAGAGGTGAGTACTTTTTTTCCTAGGATTCCTTTTGATTGGAAAAAAATGACTAAATTTAAAGGGAATCAGGAGTTACAGAGCCAGAAGAGAGGTCAGCAGGCAGCAGCTTGACTTCTACATTTGAAATTAACCCCTTGATTGGAACCAAGATGGCGGAGTAGAAGGACGTGCTCTCACTCCCTCATGTGAGAACACCAGAATCACAACTAGCTGCTGGACAATCATCGACAGGAAGACATTGGAACCAACCAAAAAGATCCCCCGCATCAAAAAAAAAAAAAGCCACAATGAGACAGTAGGAGGGGTGCAATCACAGCAAAATCAAATCCCATAACTGCTGGGTGGGTGACTCACAGACTGGAAAACACTTATACCACAGAAGTCCACCCACTGGAGTGAAGGCTCTGGGCCCAACGTCAGGCTTCCCAACCTGGGGGTCTGGCAACGGAAGGAGGAATTCCTAGAGAATCAGACTTTGAAGGCTAGTGGGATTTGATTGCAGGACTTTGACAGGAGTGGGGGAAACAGAGACTCCACTCTTGGAGGGCACACACAAAGTAGTGTGTGCATCAGGACCCAGGGGAAGGAGCAGTGACCCCAGGGGAGACTGAACCAGACCTACCTGCTAGTGTTGGAGGGTCTCCTGCAGAGGTGGGGGTGGCTGTGGCTCACCGTGTGGACAAGGACACTGGCAGCAGAAGTTCTGGGAAGTACTCCTTGGCGTGAGCCCTCCCAGAGTCTGTCATTAGCCCCACCAAAGAGCCCAGTAGGCTCCAGTGTTGGCTTGCCTCAGGCCAAACAACCAACTAGGAGGGAACCCAGCGCCATGCATCAGCAGTCAAGCGGATTAAAGTTTTATTTTAACCTGATACGTTTTGCTCTATTACAAAGCTTATCATACTTTTCTGAAATGTAATAGTAAGAAGGTCTAGTAGTTGTCATTTGTCACCTGCATCTAAGCTCTCTTTCAATGTTTAGGAAATGCTTCATTTTATAAGACTTGGTGGAATAAGAGCTCATTTCTCTGTCATGCAGTAGACCAGCTGTGCCCGCAGTGTCTTTGGAAGATTTGGATATGCCTGGATCAAATTCTCCCTCAAAAGAGAATTGCAGGGAAGTTCTGCAGGTTCGGGGAATGAAGCCACACATATTTGGGAAAGTGGCTAGACTCTTGTATAGTCAGCTTTTATTTTTGTAACTAAAACTCTGACCATGGATTAATTGGTGACCATATGATCTGAGCAATTCATTGTAAACTGGGTTTTATCTAATACACCAGCCCATAAAATTAGGCAGACCCTTAATCACTCTATCATCAGGTGGAAGTGTACATAAAAATTCTAGCTTTAAGCAAGTCCTGAAAGCACAGCTATTTTACATGAACATGAAACTTTCACTCCAGTGCAGCTAATCCTACAACATAGCCAAACTTCCTTCAACCCCTACCTATGAGTCAGTTCCTAGACTAGTTGATTGAGAAGGAAAACACTTGAGCTTCATTTACAGATGGTCTCACAGCTTAGGTTCTCCAGAAATAACTAGATGGAGTTTGTAATGCAGACCATTTATTAAGAATCAACACCTAAGAAAGGGAGGAAAAGAGGATTGAGCAGAGGAAGAAGTCAAATGGTGATGGAGGAATAAAAAAACTTGGTCAGCCCCATGGGGAACTCTACAGCATAGTGAACAGCATTGCACTGCATTAGGCTAATGGCCAGGACTCTATACTTCCATCTCAATCAGTCACTGGGTATGTGCTGCCCTGGGAAAGTTATGCCCTCAGGGAGGGTGGCTTTTGCAACTGAGGCGAACCCTCAAGGAGCCAACATCTGGGGCCTATCTGGTGATGGATGAGGCAACTAGTCTTTCCTTACAAGATTAAAATAATACTCCTTGTAAGGCTGAACTTTAAGTGGTATATCTGATTGTTCACTTTTCCTTGAAGGAAATATGACCTTGTAAAGAAGACTCTTCATACTGGGATAACAAAATTGGAAGATTGTTGTCAAGGAGCTTTGATGAAGCATGGGTGGACATTTTGGGATTGGCTCAAAATGGAAGAACTTTGGTTCCAATGCAAATGTTAATAAAAAGGCCTCCTTGATGGGGAAGGCTTTCAATAATCGGGTGGACAAAATGACTCTCTTTGTGAATGTTGGTCAGCCTCTCTCCACAGTCACTCCAGCCTCTGCTCAGTAGGCTGAAAAACAAAGTGTCCTTGGTGTCAAGAATAAAGTCATTCAGGAGCTCATTATGGACCACACCTCCCCAAGGCTGGCCTACTTACTTCCAATGAGGAGTGAGCAATATGTTAGCAGCAGGAACCAATGTTGCGTGACCAACTCTTCCCCATGCCAATATGGGATAATATCTCAGGGGAGCCAGCCAACCAGTTGAAGTCCAATTATGCTGGATCCTTACCATCATGGAAGGGATGTCAGTTGGATATTGGTGATAGGTTTGCTTTCCCTGCTTACCACGCTCATATCAGAATCACGATCTGAGGAATCAAAGAATACTTTATTAAACATTACAGTGCTCCTAACTAATGAATAGTCACTTTATAGAAAAGAGGCAAAGGCAATGGGCTTAGGACTGCATTCACTAAAAGCAGTTGGACATGTAAAATTATGGTATGGCCTATTAAAGACTCAGGCACTGCAGCGGAAGCAAATTCTCTGAATTGTAACTCAATATATAACGCTATTTCTTCCATCACCAAAATGTATGGGTCTTGGAAACAAAGGTTAAAAGTGGGAGAGTCTTCTGTTATTGTTAGACCTAGTCATCTAATGATCCACTTGAAAATTTTTGCTTTCCTTGCCCTGAAGCTTTGGTTTAGAGTTCTCAATCCCTAATGAAGGAATGTTTCCATCAGCACATGGAGCGCTTATCTTGGCTATCAATAGGTTTGCTGCTGCAAAATGGGAAAGGGGGGAGAATGGACAGGAACTGTAGAGTTCCACATAATTATTTTTCCAGTGGCAAAATTTAATGCAGATCTGTACAAGAGTACCACAAAGCACTCAGATCCTTCAGTGATAACAGCTTAGTCAGAGAACCCTACCCAAGAGAGGTGGTGGCTGATAGCAAATGCCACGCAGAAATATTAATAAAGAAGGAAATCACACAAATTATTGCCTCCAAACCAACTTCAGAGATGACAACTATGGCTCTTACCCATATTTCTTTATTTGTTCTGTGTTGTATGTAATTATAAAATTGAACTTATTTTCTTCTTTCCTCTTCCTCTCCCCACTATCTTGTATAGACGTGCCAGTCAGCAGTGAACCTTCCAGTCTAGTCCATACATTATAGATAGACTCATGACAGAACTAAGGGAGAATGGGACATCACACAGTCACACATGACTTGTTGCTGGCACCAAAAATTGTGAATTTTACTCCTCTTGGGAAGAGGGTAAGAGTGTGTATGGCTGTATGAGATTTTTTGCATCATGTTAATGAAAGCACTTTTTAAAGTTTGTGTTTCTACTATAGCATATCTACATGTTCCTAGAAACCTCATGTCCTGAAAAATCTTTTACAAATAGTTACAGGGCTTATCAGAAAAAATAGATTGGAGCAAGCATGTAAAATCTGTGCAATTTTGTAACCAGAGCAATAACAAGTACAATACCTATTCTAGCCCAGTTTTTTGTAAGATGTTGTAATTCCTAGTAAATACCACAGAATATCTTCGACTTTATTTTTTTTTAATGGATTGTATGTAAGAAGAGGGTTGAGGCTGCTGATATCTGGAGACAAGGGCAAATGTACAAAGATTGGGCAGAAATCACACAATGAGCACTTGTTGAACAGAGTGCATGCCCAGAATAAACAGGAGGGAGCATGTGAATGGGCACCATGTACAGTTCGGTGCTCCTCCACAGTCTACTGTGTTCAGCTGTGTAAACAGTCGCTAGTTATCAGCTGATGACACAAAACATTTGTACTCTGAGAAAAATCATAAGCAACTTCTGTGTTATGTTGACATCATTCTCATCAATAAATCCTGTAAGCTCATTTCTTTATAAACATTCCAGAGCAGGCTGTGTAAATAAGGAAAGAAAAGCACAAATTGATTTTGGGTAACCAAAATCGGGGACTGTAATGGACATCACTGTGGTCCTGCGTGCCAATATCATTCTTAAATTTGGAAAATTCCACTACAGAAGCTGAACATGTCAGATACTCACTTTGCTGACTTCTCTTTTTCATAGGCCCAGGCACACAACCTACGCTCACCAGTTAACAGACCCACAGGACCTTTTAAACCAAGACTAATAATGCAAAGAAAGAAGCAGAGACTGGGAGGAACTCTTTCAGGTGATTATGACAGCAGTTGAAGCAATGTCAGGTCACCTAGGGCAGGCAGCAGGAGTAGAGGTGAAAGTGACAGCCTATAGTGCCTGGTACCAGATGTGTTTCCAGGGCAAAGCTGCAGGGTCTAGTGTTTGTGCCTGCAGCACAGACGCCCTTGCTGCTTCTGTAGTGGTGTCATTTTGGACATTGTTTCTGGCGTCTATTGACTTGAATCAGATTCTCTTTCTTTCTGGATGATTCTTTGAACTACTTCGTGTCCTTTAATGAAATTATTTCCCTGCTTAACTCAGAGAGCAAAGCTTTTGTAGCTTGCAACTGAGAGGAGCCCTGACTGTCACAGCCGACTAGACTGTGAACAACTTGAGAGGAAGGACTGTGCCTCTTACCACTGAATCCAGAGTGTGTAACTTTGGGCCTGGAAGGCAGGAAGTGCTCAATAAATGCTTGTTGTATGAATAAATGAAGAGATGATGTGAGTGTGAGAAGTAGATTTGCCCTAAAAGCAATGAGATCCAAGTAATTAAAATAACTAATATATTAAAACTGGAATAGCATTAAGATACTAATATGATCTTAATTATAAGTATTACAATAAACACTTTTTCTAATATTTCTACATAATAGTAATCCCTTGCACAGATGACAGGGATTACTGCCATTTTATCTTAGATAACATTTCATATTAGCTCTGAGGTAAGAAAAGAAAACTTGGTATCTTTTTGTTTTTCCTGCCTGATGCTAAGATGTTTGTCATAGTTACCTTCACTATGCTCTCAGCTTCCCAGCATTCCCTTGGGAATTTTTCTAACTATTCAGACTATAAACCCCATCAAATAAAGAACAGTGATTCACTCTGAATTGTACAGTGTTCTGTGCAAGCTAAAATCTAAATATCCTTAATACTTCAACCTTACATCTGATATTTTCAGAAAGGTAAAACAACTTAAAAAAGTAAGGGAATTCATAATAATTACAAAAGAAGAAGGAAGTAAAAATTTATAGGTCATTGAGAGTTGATATTTACATGCAAGATTTCCTTGTCTTTTAAGTTTAATGACTGATTAAGCAAATTTTTTTTTTTTTTTTTTTTTGTCTTACATGTGAGACACACCCGGGTCCAGAATGACTCATAGAGAGCAATTGTCTCTCTCTCTCTCTCTCTCTCTTTTTTTTTTTTTGGTATGCGGGCCTCTCACTGGTGTGGCCTCTCCCATTGCGGAGCACAGCCTCCGGACACTCAGGCTCAGCGGCCATGGCTCACGGGCCCAGCCGCTCTGCGGCATGTGGGATCTTCCCAGACCGGGACACGAACCCGTGACCCCTGCATCAGCAGGCGGACTCTCAACCACTGCGCCACCAGGGAAGCCCTGATTAAGCAAATTTAATCCAAGATATCTAATGGCTCCAGCAGCCCTTCCTCAGTATTCCAACCAGAAGAGTTTGGACAAGCTTTAAAAAGCCAGCCTTTCAGATCTCTAGACCAGAAAAGGTCAAGGTAAGAAGACTGAGTTAGAAAGAACTATGAATGGAGTCTTGCTATAAAGATATATCCTGACCTGCTCTTTTGCACTAGCCAACAGCAGATGCCCAGATGCCCCTTGATTAGCTCTTTGTTTCACAAAAAGGAAGTTGTTGTTACTGTTTCAATCTTGACAGCAGACAAAAGGGGAGATCATATATATTAGCAACATACTTTTCTCCAAGATTTCTTCTTTTCCCTCAGAAATGGTACAGTGATATAAAGGAGGAGATACATGTATAAATACAATGCATTCATTTTGAATTTGGATTCAAAAAAATCAACGGACATCACTTTGTTCCTACCAGCCTAGGCTGAAAGGTGCTTTAGTTAAGCAATTTCCCAGGGCTCCTTCTACATGTAAATGTCTTAGATTGCTATCCATCTATGAAAAAATAGAAAAATGAAAGAAGTAAAAGGAGTCTCCTCACATGGCCGACAGTCAATTTTCTACTACACTTTTCATTTTAAAAAGGTTTTATTGAGCTGGTTTCTAGTGCATTAACTTGGGAGACCTATTACATTTGAACAGGTTCCATGCTGGCAAACTGCATTTTGGAGTCACCAAGGATCCCTTGATGCTTTACCATCGGCTGACTAAATTAGTCTCCATTCCTATGGTTTTACACTTGGACTGACAGATGCACTACCTCATACTCCTGAACTACAGGAGTTGTTGTAGACTCTGAGAAATAGCATAAAGTTCATACTGGGAGTGAATTGGGCCCCAGGGTGCACTTAAGCAGATACTCATATGGTAAGGCTCTTCCCTGGACTTTGGTAGGTTCCTCAGATATAAAGGAATCTCAAGGAGGTAAGTTGGTTTGAAATTCTTCCTAGAGATACAACATTACTTGGGGGAAAAAGTGTTTCCTTTCTGTGTGCCAGGAAGTAGGCTAAGCACCAAGGAACACTTAAAAGAAGCAGAGGTTCACTGTGAATGGCAGACAGAATAACTCACAGAGAATTTTAGAAAACACACCAGTCTGGCTGGAGCAGGTTTTACTAGAACCTGTCATTGTTCCATCCAGATCCCCTAGAATACCCATCATTCTGTGCATCCAAACCCCAGGTTCTGTGTGCTTTGCATTTAATGGTTTCTACCTGAAACTGTCTTCAGAGGATTGGCCATGGGCCACTGGAGTGGCTTTGCCTGCTGGTGCAGAAAGTCAGAAGTGCCTAGTAGTTTTGCACCATCCATACCTCTCTCCTGGGAAGAGCCAACAGCCAATGACTGATTGGTGTGGGAGAATGAAAGTCCACCTCCCTTTCATGGAGGCAGCACAAACTTGAGGTAAAACTAGCACTCCAGAGCTCCCCATAGGATTGAGCTAGGACTCGAACCCTTGTTTGGCTTTTCCTCTCCCCTGTCCTTCTTCTCCCACTCTCTTGCTAGTTTTTCCTGAGTGTCTTCTTGATAAATCACTTGCTCAGGTATCCTTGTCACAGGGCTTGCTTCTGAACAATCTGACCTAAGACACCTTATTGAGGAGTCAGGACTTGCTTTTGCCTGAAGGGGAGATAGTATTGGATTTGGAAGTGAAGAGGGAGAAGCATTCTATCCCTAAGAATGCAGAATGAACACAAGAAAAAGACCAGGCTGGAGTTTGGAACTGGCATGGTATATTGGAGTGCAAAGAAGAGAAAATTATGGCTGGATTAAAAAGTTATATAGGGGAAGATGGAGAAATGTTCCTTCGCCTCAATTCATTTTTCACTACCTGCAAGAATATACTTTTTAAAAACAAAATTTCCCTTCCTAATACTCATGATTTGATTTGTGTTTTTCTTCCCAGAAAACCTGGGAGATAAAATCACAAGTACTCATCTCAGGTTTAAATATGTGCAAAATTAATTATATTAGGAGACTGAGAGGAAAGAATTTCTCCCTGGCCCTTACTGTAGTGTGGACAAGAGATTGTTCTACAGACAAGGGGACATAAGCAAATTAAAACTCTCTAGATTTTTGTTATGCACATACCTGATATTGAATGCTAAAAAGAAAATCAATGTAAATTTTTTTTTTAATTAAAACCCATAATTATTGTTTAATCCTTAGCATGGCATGCAAGGGCTTTCACAGTCTGGCCCCATGCATTTCAAGCCTTCTCTTCTGCTATTTTCCTTCATTCATGTAATTGCTTGGTCCTTCACTGAGCTCCTTGCCATTATTTGAACACACTATACTATTTCACATTCTCATGCTTTGCTCTGCTGCTCCTGGAGATGCCCTTCTACCTCTTCTCTGCCTGATAAACTATTGTTCATATTTCAGTACCTAGCTCAAATTTCACATTCTCTGTTACCTTATCCTGCCTTTTCAGGCAGTTTATCATTTTTGTGTCTGTGTTGACCATACTTGGAATATACCTTCACTATAGCACTTAGAATATTACCTTTAAATGCAAACAAGTCTATAGGATCCTGGAGAAATGCGTTTATTCCATTTTTGTTTCTTCTTCCCATTGTAGTGACTGGCACACTCCTAGCTCTCCATAATTGTCTGCAGACTTTGAAATGAATTGAATAAATTTGAGTGAATAAGGTAGAACCAAATTGTAAGACCTCTTGGATGGTAAACTAACTTGAATTGTAGCCTAAATATAGGGTGGAACATTTAGAATTCTTTGATTAAGAAATTATTTGATTACATTTTTTGGTTTAATGACAAAATGTGTGAGATAATAAAACCATCACTATTTGCTCCATGCCTGCAGCCTCTAGATCCTGCTGTGTGTTTCCAGCAGCCAGGAAGAGAGGATACCCAAACTGGTCAACACAATTGTGACTAGTTTAAGCATTTCTTATTTCGTATGTTCAACAACAGAATTGAGAATATAAGAGGATTCCTAAAAGTATGGTGGTTAAGAACAAGGAGTTTAAATCTGAGAGATTTAGATTGAAATACTGACATCGGCAGTTACAACTGTATAACACTTTGGGCAAGTTATTTTTCATTAGTGAAATAAGGATAAAGCACTGACCTCATACAGTTGTAAAGAATAGTACTCTGCCTCAAATATTAGGTGTTATAAATGTCAGTATTATTGAGGCTTTCTCTAACAATTATTTCTCCTTTTTTTCAGGAAGGATTTTCCCAGGATGCCCCATTGAAAACGTACTAGCATTGTTATTCCTCTAGGAGATGGGAATTCCAGATTGAGGGACCAGCCATATGGAGGCATAAAAGCACGTGGCATGTTCACACAGTAAGTCTCATGACTCACTTTTCTGCTCCTACCCTTACATCCCTCTGCATAGACTGAAGCAGTAGCTAACCTAGGTCTGAGTGCCTCAGGCCTCAATGTCTCCTGGAGATATGGGCTTTCTGGGCCTGACTTAGCTATCAGAATAGCCTCAAATCACTGACTGGTTTTCAACTCCTCCTCTACTCGGCTGCAGAGACCTGGCGGTAAGTTCTGATTGCCCTAGGCAGCAACAACATGCCGGGTCCTTTTGTGACCTATGCCGGGTCCTTTTGTGACCTAGGCATTTGTAATCACCATAGGATCATATGTATTTCTTTTCAAAAGACTGTACTCTTAGAACATGGAATCTCATCTCTTCTATTTTTAATTTTTATTATCTACAGAGATGAATATTACACAGCATAGCCAGGAATTTTTAAATGTGAGGAAATCTCTTGATTCAACCATTCTGATCAAGTGACTAACAGGGGCCCCAGGTTTTCCCAGAAGGCTTATCTAGTTCTCAGAGTCTCTCACATTAGGAAAGAAGCTTTAGCATAGCCTAAACTTTTATGTTCCTCTCTTCTTTTCATGCACTTTCCATCAATTTAAGGCCAAGGCTCTTGGCTGTTGAGAAAACAAAAGTATTATTCTGGTTCCCAAGGCTCTCCTCTATTTTATGTAAAAATTGTTTTCTCTTAAGGCCCAGCCACACACTAGAGTGCTTTCACCTACTTCTGATCATAGAATTCACCTGTGACCATGGAGCTCCATGTCCTCAATTGTTTCACCTCTTCTTCAGCAAGCCCATCCTGCACCACAAGGTCTGCACTCATCATTGCTGCAAAGGCCAGCTCCACCTCCTAGATTCCCCATCTGGGATTTCCAACTTCTCCTTGAGCAACATGGACAGTGACCCGCCCTCCTCAGTAAATCACTCCTCTAGATACTCATTTCCTAATATTCTCTCTCTCTCTCTCCCTCCCGCCCCTCCGCACCGCCTCCCCACACACACTCATATAAACACAAATATCAACCACGTGTGAATGACCCCTCCACCGAGAGCATATTTTTCCCATTCTGTCACGACCATAGAGCAAGATTCACAATTTTTTTTATTTACACACACAAAAACTCTATACTTGGATTGATGAGAAATACAAATTTAAAATCCATAGGGGTTATGGGATATATATGGAATAGTTGTATTATAACACATTTGCAACATTTCACCCACAAATTAATTATTAGGTATTTCTTTTTTTTTTTTTTTGTGGTACGCGGGCCTCTCACTGCTGTGGCCTCTCCCGTTGTGGAGCACAGGCTCCGGACGCGCAGGCCCAGTGGCCATGGCTCACGGGCCCAGCCACCCCGCGGCATGTGGGAATCTTCCCGGACCGGGGCACGAACCCGTTTCCCCTGCATCGGCAGGCGGACTCTCAACCACTGCGCCACCAGGGAAGCCCCCAATTATTAAGTATTTCTATATTTATCCACAAGTTCCTTCACCTGCCACTCACTACCACTACTTAATCTGTCTCCTTATGAGAGCTTCCAAAGCTCCCCTGACCACAGACAGTCCTTTGCACCTTTCTTCCTTCCTGGCCTCGCTACAGCACTTAACATTTCTTCCTCATGTATTTCCCACCTCCAAACATGCATTCCCAAGCCCTCTTTTAATAAAATTTTTAAGTTTGCAAAAGATCCTCCAGTTACTAGGATCCACCTGCCTTAGAAAACAGATAAGAAACTATAAATGGTACATTTTTTGTATTGAAATTATTGTTTTCCTGTCACACAAAGGCAGATGACTGAGATTTTAGTACACATGCAGGTAAACTAATGAGTAAAGTATCCAGAGGTTCAGGGAGTTGTCAACAAGTGACTGAGGTGGGTTTTTTCCCCCAATTTCTCCAACTTTCTCCAAATTTCCCCAATTGATTTGGTCATTTCCATCTAGAATTAGCTTTATAACGTTGAATGTCAAATTGCCTAAAACTGAATTTACCCTCTTCGCCCAATTTGCTCTGCTAATCAGTTCCCATTTATAACATTTCCGTTTTCCTTGGTCATTCAAGCTTAGAAGCGGAAAACAATCTTTGGCTCATCTCTATTTTTTACTTTCTATACCCAATCTATCACAGGTTAATTCTTCCTAAATGTCTCTCAATATGAAATCCTTTCCATTTCCAGTATGCTGGGCTATTTAAAACCCTCAACACCTTCTACCTAAGAATTATAAACCCTACTAACATGTCTACCACCCTCCTGTTCCAATTCTTCCTGCCCATTGCTGACAGATGAATCTTCTGAAAAGATCACTTTCTTGATGACATTTCTCTGTTCAAAAATCTCCAATGGCTCCCCAGTGCCTACTTGTTACATTAGTAAGAACAGTTAGTATCATTAATTACTCTCCAGTGACTCTGATTCAAACAAAGGAATGGGAGTTAGAAGTGGGTTTGGCCCATTACAGGAACCTGGAGGTATCATATGTTGCTCACATACTAACTGTCTTCTAGAAGTACTTGGTCAAACAAGAAGAAAAAGGAGAAAGGTATATGGAAGGGAGAAAGAAGAGAATGAGGGAAGAGAAAAGGGACAGAAGGGGGATGGGAATAAGAAAGGAGGGACAGAATTTGGATGAGAGGGAGAAACTCACCTACAGATAATACATAATTGCTTTTTTCCGGACTGCTTTCTTCCTTTCAACATCTGGATTTCTCTTTCTGTGTATGGCCAATTTTTAATGAAAAACAAGTTTGTTCTAAGTCAAAAAAAAAAAGTAAAACGCATGAGACTGAAGAAAAAACACATGATTTGCCTTGATTTTTATGCTTTTTTGGAAGATATTAATCTGAGACAGCTCTCTCTATTCCAGTTTTCCAATTTAGACAGGGGAAGTGGAAAAGTATTTTTGTGGCTTTCTCTCATAAAAGTCAGAACATCCTGTATATTTGAACTCTACATGGCTCAGATGTGGTGCTTAATATTTTTTTCTCTTCTTTTAAGATTTTTTTCTACCACCTTTGCTTATGTGTTGATTAGTATGTCAAAGAGAATATTGAGATTGAGAAATGGTAGTCTGTGTTTAAGATGCTCTATTGGCACAAATATAGAAAGTAAACAATTTTAAAACCAGCAAGTAAGCTTTCTCAATTAATCTATGCTTCTAAGAGTGAATGCAGAGGCATAGCTGAGAGAATGATATTAACGATCAAAGTATCCTTTGACCAAAAACAATTTTGTTTTAAAGAGGAAGAAATAGGGCTTCCCTGGTGGTGCAGTTGTTGAGAGTCCACCTGCCGATGCAGAGGACACGGGTTCGTGCCCCGGTCCGGGAAGATCCCACATGCCGCAGAGCGGCTGGGCCCGTGAGCCATGGCTGCTGAGCCTGCGCGTCTGGAGCCTGTGCTCCACAGTGGGAGAGGCCACAACAGTGAGAGGCCCGCGTACCGCAAAAAAATAAAAATAAAAAAAAAGAAACAAAGAGGAAGAAATAACAAGTAATAGCTGCTGCTAATTTGAATACCGAGCTTGGTCCTTTAAGTCACCCTGTAGAAAATCCATTGGGAAGTAGACCCTTATGTGAAGGAATTGAGTTAAGGTCTTTTAATTAAATTTAAATATTTTCTTACCCATGGGAAAGAGCATAATTAGCTGTTTTCTAACGCATTTGACCTGAAGATGCTCGAATCAGCAGATAATTGAATGTATTAAAAGAACTAGCAACTTCTAATTATGAGACTTAGTTGTTGGAGTAGGGGGAAAAAAGAAGTTATTTATCGTTTATTCAAGAGAGTTCATACAAATGTAGAGGAAGGGAGAGCAACAGGCAATTACCAGCCATCTCAGGTGCAAAACTGTGCATCTTCACATGGTGGCTCTTAGGAAGATAACTGGGCAGCTCAGGACTTGAGTCTATTTTATTACTCCCACACAAGATCTCCATCTGAATGCCAAATAAATTACCACTGAAAATAGAGTGAAGTACTCACAGCAGTAGAACGTACCAGCTGGACTGATGCCTGCATCACAGATTAACTCTGATATATTGGGCTTTGGTATGTTTCTGTGTTGTTTCTGAGGGCACATATATCCAAATCTAAAGGCTAACAAGCTGTGCTCAGATGAAGTGCTACTGAATAAGTACTTGAGTCATATGGTGCTTACACAAATCTGAGTAAGGCATGGTCTCCTTTCAAAGGAAAATGTCTCATGAGCTCCAAGTCCAAAATTATTTTATTATTATGTTACTTCAGTATTAGTACATGTGAAATCTATGAACTTAAATATATATTCTTATGCTTATCAATTCTTATATAATTTAAAAACCAAAGTAGTTTATAAAATAAATATGAACAATGAACCAATAAAATTCAAATTAACAAAATTTAATGTGATGAATGATACTGTTTTGCTGAAAATGAATCTGCACTCCAAACCCAGATATGCTATTACTACTGTGACACAGATTCTATTGAGTTCGCCATGCCTAAACTACTGAGTGCCTTGTGGTCGTTCAGTTCTCTGTCACTCCTCTTTATTTGAATTAAAGCAACACTGACCTTCCTATTATACGCCATGAAGAGATTTGGCTTTCATTTCCATTACTACATCATTTAAGTATTAAGTCAACCTTTTTTTCTCTCTTATTGGTTCTGGATAATTAATGTAGTAATATAGATCTGAACAAAACTAAAACAAACATAAACATAGATGCTGAATATGCTGTGTAGTATGTTTTATTATTTTGCGCTCTCAGCAGATATAGGAAATAGTTTCACTCCTCATTCATTTATGCATTCATTCATTCAACAAATACTGTTTGCTATGTATTTACTGCAAATGAGGATGATGATGATGATGAATGATGAGAATGATGAAAACGATGACGATAATGAGGATGAGGATGATGATTAAAACCACACAATTCCTAGTCAAGAAAATTAAAACTCTAAAACTAAATATTCAGCATCCAAAGAATTACAATTTTAGGCTATGTTAAAGTCATTAGAGCAGTGTGTGTATAGGGTTAAGAAAGTTTGAAAGTAGAAGAGCACATGAATTGGAAAAGGAAATAGGGCTCAGAATTAAAAATAATTAAAACAACGATGATGATGATGATGATGACAATGTTTTACGCAAGCTATTGAGTATCTATCAGGTTCCAGTCACTGGTTCGTCGTTATCTTATTTAACCTTTACAGCAACCTACTGACATAATTATTATTTTCATTATTTTATAGATAAGGCAATAGGTACCCAAACACAGCTAGTAGTGATAGGGCTAGGATTTTAACACAGGCAGAAGAGTTCCAAAATGTGAGTGCTTAACTATATTTCTACATAAAATAGTTGGTATTTGAATTAGACATTTTTAATAATTAACAAATATGAATTGAGCACATATATTGGATGGCCTTGGATGCCAGTTTAAATAGTTCTCATAATAATATATGATACAATGTTTAATAAATTATGTCACATACACATTTATATATTATAAAACATCATTAATCAAAATCTATAGTGTTATAAATTTAATAATAGTGTAATGGTTAATTGTATGTGTCAGCTTGACTAGGCCACAGGGTGACCAGATATTTGATCAAGAATTATTCCAAATGTTTCTGTGAGTTGAAGAACAAACTGGAATCTTGAAAGGCATCTAGTTTGATGATAAAGATATTTGCTGAGTTCCAGTGCTGGGTGAGACTCTGGTTAGCTGGGCCAAATTTTCTTAAAAAGGGGAGAGTAAAATCTGCTGCAATTGCTTTGTGCTTTGCTTTCCTGAAAAACCTGTGTTTAAGTCTGTCTTTAAAAACATTTGCCGTATTTGAAGGCTCGTTGGGCAGGAAGCTAAAAAGCTTGGCTGAGAATCTCTGAAGAGCAGACCTACATTCTTGACAGCCTTCAGGACTGAGAAGAAATATGTGAAACCTTTTAATACATATTCCATGAGAGACATAACTAAAGGTGAGGGTGAACAAGGGTTAGACTGAGTCTTTCTAAATCTTCAACCTTGCATTGACTCAGCTCACTTTCTTGTTGAGTTCAGATGATCTGCCCCTCATCCTATCTGCTTAACATAGAAAGGGGAAACTCTCACTGGTAATATAACATCACTGGAATTCCCTAAGGCTCTCTAGTATACAATGTCCAGTGTATAATTTTTAAAAATTAGAAATAAGAAGAGACAAGAAAATATCATAGAAAAAGAAGAAAAACAACAACAATATAAACAGACTCACAAATGATCAAGATAATGGTGTTAACACACAAGAACTCTAAAATAGCTATGATTTATATATTCAAAAAAAGAGACAAGATGCACAAAATAAAAAGGTTGAGTTTCAACATAAAATTGACACCTACAAAATAATCAGATGGATATTCTGGAACTTAAAAATTAAAAATATATACATACAAAAGTAAGTAAGAACCATATTAGATGGGTTTATCAGAGATTGGAGACAGCAGGATTAGTAAAATGGAAAACATTGTGCTAGTGAAATAAAAACATGGGAACACATGGGACAAATGGGAACATCTCAAAGGCACTTACAGTTGGAGTTCCAGAAGGAGAGAAGGGAAAGAATGAAGCAGGAACAATATTTGAAGAGACAGTTACTGAATATTTTCGAAAACTGATAAGAGACATCAACCCAAAAAATTCCGGTGAAGAAAAATTCAATTCACAGGAGGAAAAACACAAAGACAACAATATCTAGGCATATCATAGTAACACTGCAGAATATCAAGGACAAAAAGGAAATCTAAAAAGTGACAGGAATTTAAAAATATATATTACTTTTAAAGTAGTAACTGTAATAAGACTGGCAGCTGAATTCTCAACAGAACTGTCACAAGCCAGAAACAATAGAGTAACATCTCTAATCACTGAAAGAAAATAACTCCAACTTAAAAATTCTACATGCAATAAAAATTTCTTTCAAAAATGAAGGTAAAATAAAAACATTTTCAGATGAAAGTCTAAGAGAATTTTTTTTGCTAGATCTATACTAAAAGAACATCTAAAGGGAGTTCTTCAGGCAAATGGACATTCATCCCAGTTGAAACCTTGACAAGGAAAAAGAGAAAGAAAAATATTATTGGGTCATTTTTAAGGAATATTTACTATACAAAATTATAATTATAATGTCTTTTGCAGTTAAGATACATGTAGTACTAAAATGCTAAACAAAAATTACTCAAAAGGCAAGAGGGGATAAATAGAGCTTCAAGGTCCTGAGGTTCAAGCAGAATCATGTTTGGGATAAAAGTAATAATTTGAATTAGATTTTAGTAAGTCAAGAATGAATTATTACATCTTGGCATCTTGGCTATCTGCTAAAATGACATAAAATTAGTTTGTCAACAGAAGTGAAAATGCTGTTACCAGCCATTTCCTAATTTTAATACAATTGAGAAAATATGAAAGGCAATAGGCATAAATGCCCAATCAGATGCTTACTGGGCCTCAGCTTATCAACTGGTCAACTGGATCCAAAAAGAATAAAATTTAAAAAGACAAGAAAGTCTCGGAATATATTATTGGAAATTATCTCTAAAACATAAGGTTTGTAATGAGGCTGTATAATGTATTTAGCACCCTGGGGAAAAAAAACACATGTCATCTTTTCAGCATAAAAGTCACTCAACTTCTATATGCATATTCAAAGATTCATAAAGAAAACAGTACTGCTAGTAGTCAGAATACAGAGTGCATAATGAAAATAATAAAAAATTATAAAACTTCAGAAAAGGGAAGTTTTATGTTAGAATTATCAGGGAAATCTTTAAGAGATAGGTGGAATCTAAACTAGGTACTGAAATAATGACTGGAAAACATGTTGCATTTTTTGATGAAAATATACTATGAAGAAGAGAAGGAAGTACACCTTCATATAATCTTTGGCTAGAAGTGGAAAATGACATGTAACACTAATAATCAAGATGTGAATTTGGACACTTATCTCACAACAATATTAGTTTCTACGAATGAGGACCTGGGATAAGATGAATGACATGGAACTGAAGATATCCCATTTGGAAAACAGACCTTCTTCAAGTTTCCTCTCACTTTATACTTTGCCACAAGTAGAGGATGCAAGTTGGGAAATCTGAGAGCAAGAAGATAAGAGGACTGAGTACCAATCTGCATAGTGAAATGATTAAAAGAGTAAAAAAATCCATGCAGAAGCCCTGAAGTGTCAGAGCTATGTCTCCATAAAATGGCTTTTTACTCTAATAAAGTTTTGAGGGTTAATTATCTTACCCAACCTCAGAGGTCAAACTATAATTATTTTAAGCAGTGATTATTAATGTTAACAATTAATAAAAAAGTATACAATTGTACTTAGGTGTCTTTATTTTTTCTAGCCTTGTACTTCAAATACTATCACTCTTCATTATAGATTGGTCCACAGTAATATTTTGTTGTTTTAAAGTGCAATTTTTTGTTGTATTTATAAAAATTATAAATGAAAGTGTGAGTTCTAACACCAGTGTCAGTTAACCATGGCTATACCTGTTTCCATACTTTGGCCTGTACATAGTGATAATTTATCTATGTTGCAGATAGTTCATGGAAAGAGAGAAAAGTAATTATGTATATTAACTTGGAAAACCCCAAACTCTGAGGAAATATCAGTTGTCCTTAACAAAACACAAATGCTATGGCTGGATGTCCAGCATAATAATATAAGTAAATAGATGATCACCCAAGGCCCCCATGACTCATAGGACTATGAGAGATAAATCTAGAGGTGAGATGTATGTTGCTGAATTGGATCCTCTAGGGAACATTTAACAACTCTAGCTTAATTATGCAGTGAGACTTGGAGTGGCAACTATGGAATAACAATCACTTCCATTTTCAACGTTTGGCTGTCTTAAAACCAACTTTTTCTGATCTCAAATGTCTGAGAGTCTCTATGAAAATGTTTAACGTATTTTGAACATAGTAACTTTACAAATACTTGATAATTTTAACTAAATTATGAGCTTCAGATACACTTTGTAACTCCATGGAAACAGTTTTGCTCCTGAAACAAATCCTTAGTGGCTCTGAATCCCAAATTATGTCTGGTTTTGTATTAGATCTCATCTGAATTTTTAAAAAACACTTTCATCATTTTGAAGTAAAATAATTAATGAAATTTACACAAACAATATTCTCCCAGGCATCGCTAACCAGTCACCAAGGACAGCACACAAAATATTTCTTAGAAGTGACATGACAGCACATTATTCTAAATTTGGTTACTCCCAGTGAGTTTAAAGGAACATTATCAAAAGATATGGCTGGATGATTATGTAGCCTCAAGTAACTGAATAATTAAGCTATGGTTTAACCCAATAATATCACTGTCCTAATTTACTATAGATTGTGCAGTTTTCCTATCTACAGGGAAGATCTAAGGTAGATGAGACAAATCTGAAGAAGCAGTTTTCTCTAAAGCATATTGTCCCAGACCTAGAAGCCAAATTCCCCCCAGATTCAGTACTTATTTTAAGAAAGTGAATCCAATACGCTGACATCCTCCATTTTAAAAATTGCATAACAAAACCTCAATAAGCACATGATAAATTACAAGATAGCAAAGTATTAATGCCAAGGCCAAATTATTATAATAAATTATGAGTATTTCTAATATCAATACTCACTCTTGTGTTTTGCTAGCCTTGTACATCATTGAATGATTGTTACACGGCTATTATGTTAACCCTAAGTGTCCTGAAGATTCTTAAATAATTGGTACTTAGAACTCAATCAGGGTTGATACTAGGGTATCAGACAAACATAGTGTTACCACAGAAATGGAGCTTAAGTGTCAGGGGAACCAGCTGTAAAACTAAGTTCATGTTGAACCGATGAGCAGCTTCCACAGACGTTTGTTGCTCCTGCCCAAGCCTAGGATTGTCCTTAAGGTCTGCTTGGGAGAGTAACGGAGACCCAGTTGCCAAGGGTACAGAGATGTGCTCAAGTGGAGTTTGGCATTTGCAAGGACCAACTCTGTCAGTTCTCCCCCAAATTTCAGCTGATCCCGTCCTCACTCCTTATCCTGATTTGTCTCATTGTGCCCAATCCTTAGGTGAGAGTAGCAAAAGGCAACAACTGCATGACAGAAACAAAATTATTTATGTCTGAATAAACATTCACAGCCTCTGCTTCCTTCTTAATGCCTAATTGGCATTTCCTTCTTTTCTGATTTTAATCAGAGGTGAAAAAATATTGAGAAGAATATTAAGAATGTGAGAGATAGAAAGAGGCTTTGGAGAGGCTGAGCAAGTTGAGAGATGTAGAGGGAGGGAAGGAATGGGGTGCAGAGATGTGCTGCATTGGAGATTAAACGTTCTTTCATGTTCTACAAGAGAAGCAGCAAAAAGTGATTATTGGAATTGTATTAAATTACTTTTGGTCACTTGACTGTGCTTCTTTTTGAATGTGACACCTCACCAAGACTGGAGTTTTCAGGCATAGCCCACAGCATTAGCAGAACAATGGGCAACAAAGGCAGGAGCAAGGCCTGAACTTCAGGATTGGGAGGAGCTTATGAGGACAACTGAAGAGACATAGGTTGGCTGGAGAATAGAACAAATACACGCAAGAAAAATTCAAGATGATGATGACCAGTATTCAGAAATGAATCCGTTTTAAATTTGAGTGGGACAATAATTACACAATATTTTTTATTATAAGGTATGCATTTTTCACACAACATATTTCTGAAATCATGATGTACCTTAAAATTAATATATAGTTTAATGTGTATCATTTCTTATTTTCCCTGAAAAGCTATTATTAAACCAATGGTGAATCATAACCTATTGTAAGCTCCAAGAACGTAAGAGAAACATATCTATATTTTATCATTATTATGATTTTTAGTAACTATTTATCCAGCACAATCTGTTGTGCACTGTTGTGCACAAATTTATGACATTATAAGTGCTCAGTATTTACTGAATGATCAGTAGTATCTTAGAATTGAAGTAAGTGATCATATTTTTAAAAACAGCTCTTTTTTTTCCTCAAAATGCTTCCTTTTAATATGTTCCAGTTGGGGTATATCTGTTACAAATATTACTGCATTTATCCTCCCTATACCCCTACATTATAGATAGTATTATGTTAATTTCACAGGTGAGGAAACTGAGTCTCGAAAAACTTGATGAAAATTCTGAACTAGGAAAGAGATGGAGCTGCTTTCAAACCCATACTTACGTGACTCAGAAGCACAAGGTCTAAGCAGAAGGCCTTCGCACTACACTATGTTGTTTCAAAAGACGAATTTAGTAGACAGTGGAAATTTGAAGGAGGAAAGGAAAAGAAGCAGAGTCCAAAAACAGGGTCTAAGTGGAGGGGTTATGGTTGAGTCAAAGAGCAACAAGAAAACAAAGAGATCACACAAGGGACTGCACCTAACCTGAGTTAAATATCTGACAAAGTGGTCCCCTGACTATTAAAATCAGCATTTTCATCACCATTCTTTTATCCATATAACACTCTATTCTTGATTCTTCAGGAAGAATGTATAATACTGCTACCTCAAGTTTCAGATTTGTGTAACCCACCAACTTGAACTTATTACATAATATAATTTAAGGCATTAATTTTCCAAATAATGAGTTATCCATTCAATGACCAAAAGAAGTTCCCAAAAGTGCTTAATATACTCCAAAAGAGTAACTTGTTATACTGGAGGAAAGTAGAAGAACTTTTTCTAAATCAGTGTGACTCACAGACATACATATTTTGCATGTATATTACATGAGCTGAAAGATCATGCTGCAGTTCACAGGTGCTGTCTACATAAACAAAGGGAATCGATACCAGTCCATTCCTGCTAATGTACAATAAGCACAGAATAACAGAGAAGACAATGGCCCATATTCAACAGCCCCCAAACCAATTATAAAAGACTGAACAGGATGGAGTGGGGCTTGGTGTTGGGAGGTTTGCTCTTCATGGACAGAAGTTTTCCTCATCATCATTTGTGGTACCATCTAACTTGTGTGATTGGGAAGCAGATATCACTTCCTGTCTGCATGCTGTTCTGTACTGCAATTCCATTCATTTCATGGGGCCTCTCCTCATAAGCTATGAGCCTTCTTTCTCCTGGCTACAATGCATCCTAGGGTTGATGACAAATTGTAGCTGTCTCCTAGCCTATTATATCTTCTCAAAGACCAAGGCAAATCCATGCTCGTGTAAATGTGCCTTCTCCTCGGTGGAAAATGAAATCAGTTACACACAGTTAATCATACGATAGTCTCACCTATATAGTCAGAAACTGATATTAAGTCTCTCATTAGCCTGCTCCATACTCAATAACCCCAATGAGTTCAATGTTTCCTAGTCAACACATTAATTGTTTTTGGTTTTTATTAATTCTCATTTCCTCTGGACCCTATCCAGACTCTCTATTTCTTAGATCAATAATAGGATTAAAATGAATCTCACTACAGCAGCAATTAAGACTAGAACCTCATGAACTATACTGGGAGAATCACTTCATATTTCCAATGCCTGCATTTGAGAGCTTGATTTGAAGTGGTGAGCATGTGTTATTGACTTGTTACCTTGTAATCTAGGCTGTTTTCAACTATGTTTATAGAATCTGACTGAAAGAATCACATCAGCTAATATTCAAGTTCTACCTTCTTTCCCCAAAACAGTGTTCAGGTTTTTTCTTATTTCTTCCTGAGTGAATTATATGGAACATGTAATTTGAAATATCTAACTCAATAATTTATGCAGTTTCTGAGGAAATCTGTATTTTAATTTCTGTAGGATCATAGTCTAAGTTGTAATACCCACATCAAAGTATATATACACTTTATATATATTCCTTATTTTATAGGTACACATATATGTATAAAATATTATAATCCATTAAAAAAAACTTGAAAAAATAGCCAATGATCGTAGTACCATGGAATCTTAGAGGTGAAAGTGCATTATGTCAGATTCTATTCCTTCAGAGGCACCAGCTTAGTTACCTTGATTTTCCAAAAAAGTGTGAAGAAATGAATAAAATGGAGTCTGTAATGCCAACAGAACAGTAAAATGAAGCCAGGAGGCCACTGGGAAAGCAGGGCCTATGCACATCTCCACCCAGATGGAACATGAATTTGAACTGGGCCACATCTTTAAAGAATGCTTGCACATCGAGCTCTCTCAGAGTAACAGCCTTAGCAACCAACCGTGTACAGATAATGTCTCCAGTCTGCCAACATCAATCATAATTCTTGCAAAACAATTTATGTAAGCTTCCTCCTTTTTCCTGTTAAAACTCTTTGGTTTTTAACTCTTCTTGAAGCACATTTGGGTTTCTTCCAAAATCTGTGTCTCCTGAATTGCTATTCCTAACACCCCCAAATAAGTGAGGTTTTTTTCCTTGTCTTACAGCAATGGTCCTATTTCTAGGTCAACAAAAGGAAGATGGTAATCTTTGAATTTACAATCCAGCCCACCTCCAGGAATGTGAATTCTAGTGACATAGATACTATAATTAGGAAATAATAAAAAAATGCATTCAAAGATTATTCAAAAGATACATCAAATATATTCATCACAGAATTGATGAGAGAGGAAATAATTATAAATTCCCTAAAATTCCAAACACTAAATGTATGATTAAATGCTTATACTGGAGTTGGCCATTTTTTTTAAACTTAATTGAGGGAAATCCTCCATATTTAATTTTAGTGCAGCTTTTTTGCAACATGTTTGCTTCCAGAACACAGGTGCCATGGAAACCACCACTAAATCTGAGCCAAGATGGGGAAAGAAAAGACTCATATTAACATCAACATCATTGGACACATAGATACAGGCAAGTCCACCACTACTGTCCATGTGATCTACAAATGTGGTAGGATTGGCAAAAGAACCAATGAAAAGTTTGAGAAGGAGGCTGCTGAGATGGGAGAGACCTTCAAGTATGCCTGGGTCTTGGGTAAACTGAATGCTTAATGAGCTTGCTATCACCATTGATAATTCCATGTGAAAATATGAGACCAGTAGTACATGACAGTCATTGATGCCCTAGGACTCAGGGACTTTAACAAAAACATGATTATAGGCACATCTCATACTAACTCTCCTATACTGATTGTTGCTGCTAGTGTTGGTGAATTGGAAGCAGGTATCTCCAAGAATGGGCAGACCCATGAACATGCCCTTCTGGCTTACATACTGGTTGTGAAACAACTAATTGTTGGTGTTAATAAAATGGATTCCACTGAGCTACTCCTCAGCCAGAGAGATAATGAGGAAATCGTTAAGGAAGTCAACACCTACATTAAGAAAACTGGCTATAATCCAGACACAGTAGCTTTTGTGCTGGTTTCTGGTTGGAATGGAGAAAACATGCTGGAGCCAGTTACAAATATGCCTTGGTTCAAGGAAACAAAAGTCACCCATAAAGATGGCAGTGCCAGTGGAACCACAGTGCTCAAATCTCCAGATTGTGGCCTGTGCACCAATTCTTCTAATTGACAGGCCTTTAGGTTTGTTCTTCCAGGACGTCTACAAAATTGGTGGCACTGGTACTGTCCCTATGGGTTGAGTGGAGACTGGTGGTCTTTTTTTCTTTTTAAAGATATGGCTAAGTTCTAAACCCCAGTACTTGTGAATTGTTACCATATTGGAAAGAGTCTCTTTTTTAAATTAACTAATTAATCAATTAATTAGGTTGTGCCAGATCTTAGTTGCGGCAGGCAGAAACTGGTATTCTTAAACCTGGCATGGTGGCCACCTTTGCTCTAGTCAACATTACAACTGAAGTAAAGTCTGTTGAAATGCACCATGAAGCTTTGAGTGGAGCTCTTTTGGGGGACAGTGTAGGCTTGTGTCAAGAATTTGCCTGTCGGAAATATTCATCCTGGCATTGTGGCTGGTGATAGAAAAAATGACCCACTATTGGAAGCAGCTGGCTTCAGTGCTCAGGTGATTACCCTAAACCACGCAGGCCAAATCAATGCTGGCTATGAACCTGTGCTGAATTGTCAGGCAGCTCACATTGCTTGCAGGTTTGCTGAGCTGAAGGAGAAGATTGATCACTACTCCGGCAAGAAGCTAAAAGATAGCCTCGAATTCTTGAAATCTGGTTGCTGACACGGTTGATGTGCTTCTTGGAAGCCCATGTGTTGAACTCTGGCTATCCTCCTCTGGGTCATTTGGCTGTTTGTGACGTGAGATACACCATTGCTGTGCGTATCATCAAATCAGTGGACAAGAAAGCTGCTGGAACAGGTAAGTTCACTAAGTCTGCTTATAAAACTTAGTAGGCTACAATAATATTATCCCTAATACCTGCCATCCTAGTCTTAATCAGACTGGTGGTAGAAGGTCTCAGAACTGTTGCTCTCAACTGGCCACTGAATAGCAAAATTTGGTTAATGATAACAATGCAATTCAAAACCTTCAGAGGGAAAAGAGGGTGTTTTGTTGATCATTTGGCTTTTTTCTGTGGCAATTTTAAGTTGTTAGTTTTTAAAATCCGTACTTTGTAATGGTAAAAACTTGACCAAAAATCTTGAATTTTGAGACCCTTTAAAACAAAGTTTAATGAGAAAATTCAGGGTAAAATACAAAACTATACCTATAGATACATGGATAAATATATATACATTTAGAAATGTAGAAAAATGACTGAAGGGCTTCCCTGGTGGCGCAGTGGTTAAGAGTCCGCCTGCCGGTGCAGGGGGCGCGGGTTCGTGCCCCGGTCCGGAAGGATCCCACGTGCCGCGGAACGGCTGGGCCCGTGAGCCGTGGCCGCTGAACCTGCGCGTCCGGAGCCTGTGCTCTGCAACGGGAGAGGCCACAGCGGTGAGAGGCCCGCGTTCCGGAAAAAAAAAAAAAACACACACAATAAACAAAACAAAACACCTCTACTCTTAAAATTGCAGTTTCTTCATGGATGACATCAGACAAATATCTGGCATGCAAAAAGACAAAAAGATACATAGGAAATCTTGGAAATGTGAGGAAAGTGAGCTGATTCAGGGTTTGGAGAGGCTAAACTTAGAAAGTCCAAGGAAGCTTCTACATAATCCTGATTTGGTCAAGGGAAAGGGTACATAAAAATCACAGGGATTACAGCGAAGAAACCTGAGAAACACTGCCTGTCAGGTGATCAAGATAAACATCACACAGGGATAAGTCATGTCGATAGCATCTACTCTTTATATAATGTGATGAAAGTGGCACTTCACTCTTTGTCTTCTTCCCCAAAACCAATAGCCTCAGGCTAATCATGAGGAAAACGTCATACAAATCCCAGTTGAGGGACATTCTTCAAAATACCTGACTAGTACTCCTCAAAACTGTTAAAATCATTGAAAACAAGTAAAGCCTGAGAAACTGTCATAACAAGATAAGAGGAGCCTAAGGACACATGATGGCTAAATGCAGCATGGTATCCTGGATGGGATCCTGGAACAGAGAAAGAATATTAAGTTAAAAAAAAAGGAAATTTGAATATAGTATAGATTTTAGTTAAAAATATAATTAATGTATCAATATTGGCTCATTAGCTATAATATTTACCATAATAAAGTAAGATGCTAATAATAGGGAGAACTAGGTGTGGAATATACCAGAAGTCTCTATACCATCTTTCATAACTTTTATGTAAATCTAAATCTACCCTAAAATGAAAAGTTGATTTAAAAATTATACACACACCTTGCAAAAAGTGTTTTTCACCACTGCTGACACCATTGACACCCCTCCTTGAGTACAAGCTCTTGAAACAAGGATACTGCTTTATTGATCCTTGTATTTTCTATAACTACTTAAACCCTGCCTTTTATACAATCATTACGGGATAAATGTCCTTGGAACTGAAAGAGAAGAGAATCCAAAGCCTGGGGCCCAGCTGACTCCACGAAGTTTCTGTTAATATGTACTTTTCCCATTCCCAGCAATTATTGCAGAATTTATTCTTACTTTGAGAGAAGGACCTATAATGGTGGACTGAAGTTGAAAAAAAGAAAAAAATAATGAACACAGGTAGCAGCCGTCACACTCACGTCCACACATATGAATCTCATAGAACCTGTAGGCATGTTAATTTAGAAAATTACCTAAAACTAAATTGCTTAAATCTTGAAAGTCAAAACAGGGAGAACACATTAAAGAAGATAACACATAAGACCTGCATTTTGAAGGTTGTTTTGAGGATTAGATAAGAAAAATATATGTGAACGCCTTTTAAAAATCACCACACAATCAAATAGCAGTGCTTAAATTTCCTCAGGTGTGGAGCATCTGAAAGTCAGTGTTCCTTGGAGATCACAGTGAATACTGATGTGTTGAATTTCATCAGAGGAACGGTTTGTTTGTTTGTTTGTTTGTTTTTTGCTGTATGCGGGCCTCACTGCTGTGGCCTCTCCTGCTGTGGAGCACAGGCTCCGGACACGCAGGCTCAGCGGCCATGGCTCACGGGCCCAGCCGCTCCGCGGCACGTGGGATCTTCCCGGACCGGGGCACGAACCCGTGTCCCCTGCATTGGCAGGCGGACTCTCAACCACTGCACCACCAGGGAAGGCCAGAGGAACCGTTTTAATAGTAGAAAACTACAATGTAATGTAGAATAAGATCACAACTGTAAGTACACGCAACACACACAAAACTATTAAACTCAGCTCAATGTTTCTTGATGATTCCTTCCATTATTATTCATATGTTACTTTGCACTGTTCTATTTCCTGCATCTGCTTGTAAATTATATGTTTTCACTGAACTGTAAGTAAGCATGTATAACTTGTTAATGCTTGTATCCTCAGAATATTAGAGTTTAGCACATAATAGAAGTTATTTATTCAACAAATATTTCTGGAGCATTTACTAGAAGATGTGAAATACAGAAAAAGTCCAAGATTTCTGTTCTCATGGTATTGACATTCTAATTCTAATGGGTTAAAATGCTGGAAGGCAATAGGTGTAATGGAAGAAAGGCAGAACAGGTTAAGAGGGAATGGGAGTTGGAAGGGTGAACAAGTTGCAGTATTAAGCAGTGTGGTTGCATTGAGAAGGTGGGATTTGAGCAAAAGCTTGAAAGAAATAATGATTTCAGGCAAGCAGATATCTTAAGGGCAAAGCATTTCAGCCAGAAAAATAGGGCACTGGCTCTAAGGTGTGAGTTTACCTGGCATGTTCAGAGAGCAGCCGGGAGGCCAAAGTGCCTGGAGCAGGTTGAAGGAAAGGGAGAGGGGCAGGCAAAGTCAGGATGGCCAGGCCATGTAAGGCCTTGTAGCATATTATAAAGACTTGTGCTTTCCTCTGTAATGAGATGGGGAATGATTGCCGAGTTTTGAGCAAGTGTCATCATTGGACCTACATTTTCAAAGGCTCACTCTGGCTGCTGTGTGGAGAATAGACTGTAGTAGCAAAGGCGGGAGCAAAAAGATCTGTTAGGAGGTGATTGCCATAATCTTTGGTGGTTCAGACCAAAGTAGTGTGTCCATGATGAAAATTAGTTGAATGCTCAATATCTTAAAGTAGAATCAACAGTTTATCATAGAGTCAACAAATAATTTAAATAATTAAAGATTGGCCAACATTCCTTAGTAAACGTCATCAAGTGCCAAAGGATTTATAAACATTTATGGGCAAAGAAACTTAAAATAAAACAAAGACCATATCTGCTACATTAATGTTATGTCTATTACATTTCTATTTTGTCAAGAATGACTAATTGTTGGACTTCAGCCTTAGAACATTGGCACCCAGCTTGCAGGCTCCCAGGGTTTTTTAGGGACAGAGTTTGAGAACCACTAAGCTGTCCAAATTTGAGGAATGATGTTGCTGACATTGAAACTGACTTTTCCCAGGCATTATGAGGGGCACCTCACCTGTTAAAAGGAACATCATTTTCTGATTTCAGCCTGACATTGGGGAGTGCATCTGAAGCCAGGCAGGTAGAAAGGCTCACAGTACTGAGTCCTAGTTCTGGCTCTGCTTACCAATCGATACCACTTCCTGGTGCTCATTGTTTTGATAAAGATATTAGCAAAGCAACAGTAAAAATTAAAGTGCTCCATAATCCTCAGCACCCACCATTAACTTCTGAAATATTATTGCACGTTAGCTTTTACTGTTACTTTACAAAAGCACTTACTGAAAGGCAGGGAAGCCAAAAAGAGAAAAAAAAAAAAATCTGCTGCTGGCAGTAAAGGGGAGGATGATTGTCTCTGCAGATTGCACCTTCCCCTTTCCCAAAGCAGCAAGGGGCACAGAGATCTGAGTCTCCTTTTTGCTGAACTAGGCAAGAAACTGGTAGATACCTTCTAGAGTGTGTGGGGGGGCAGAACATTTCCCTCCAAAGATCAATAAGTGAGGGATGTGTCTCCTGTTTTCCTTCCTCACTGTTCCTTTCTTAGGTCTTTCTTCTCTCTGCTTTCACTGGCCCCCCAGGGATCCAAGCCTGCTCATAGGAAATTAACTGAAATTAGTTATGTACGTTTCATTTGCCCTCTGTCCAGGGGATACACATTAAGTTGTAGAATATCAGAGTTTGCCCACCTCCTATCCATCAGGTGGGGACATTGTTCTATTTATGCAGGTGGTATAGGGAGCATGGCATATTTCCTCAGGGTAGAGAGGAAAGATATTGGTATTTGAGGCATGTTCAGCTCCCTAAATCAGCTACCCAGCAGCAGCCCGTTTAATTCCATGCTTAATTCCAGGTCATTCTGAGAATGTGAGGCCCCAATCTTTCTCTTTACAAAATTCTATCACTCTGTATACACTTTGCCTCACAGGGCTTTTCTGAAGACGAATGAAATAATGTCATCTGTTCAATACAAGCCTGTCCCCTCACAACTCAATGAAAGATGCTATGTATTATGACCAAGCTTTCTCTTCAGCTGAATTTAGAAACTGCAGCTTACAGTGCTTCCTATGTTTATTCACAGTGGTATCTCATTTTGCACAGGAAAGTGGAGGCCCGGGCATTTGCATTTCTCCCAGTGGTTCCACTCTCCTGGCCAAGAAACACATGAAGAAGGGTCTTCACTGGCCCAGAGCCCCTGATAGGATTCTGTTCATGCCCTCCACTCACTGACAGAGAAAGCCCCCCACAAGAAGGCTGGGCTCTCATAAAGAGCTCTGCCAGATTCAGGAAGACGTGGCTTTTTGTTCAGCACCATAGGACCCTGTGTGACACTCCACGGCCTGGGCTAGGGGCTGTCACAGCAGCCTTTCACAATTCAAAGAGAAAGGGAAAATAGCTTGCCTTTGAGCATCAGAGATGTGGGAGAGGCAGGAATCAAATCATGAATAAATAAATAAAAACACCAGCAGCTGTGATATTTAAAACAGACAATCACTATAACAGCAAATGACAACCCCGCAGCCTGCAGAATCTGCTAATAAACTGTCTGCTATGACTGTTATTAAAGATAAACTTATGAGCCATGATTATTCAACCATTAAACCTAAGTGGAAATCAAAGGAAAATCTGTCTCAGATGATATGTTTGGTGCCATGTGGCCTAGGAAAATTACTCAACAAATTTGAATCCTGATGTCTCTGTCCTCTAAGGATTGGCCCCTTGAAATTTGGGTACTATTTATGCAGAAGCTTTCCTTCTTTTTTCTTTTAATTATAATTTTAGTTTGCTAAAATGTGGCTTTTTATTTTTAATGCATTGCTATAATAAGCACATCTCGCCTCATTATCTATGGAATAACAGAAATGCCATTCAGTTCAGCAAGGGCACAGCTAGTAAAGCAAGAATCTAAGACCCTCCTCAGATCCACCTGCTGACCAGAGCACCTTCAGCTCTCAGGCTGATGTTGAAAAAGCTACCAAGAAGTCTGGATTGTGTGTAGCTTTGTCAATGTATTAGCTAATTTCACCTAACAAGGATCCAGTTCCAGTTCAGAGGTCACCCGATTCACATTTCACTTGGATCTCAATCACTGCCATTGATATTATAGTCTGTGACATGGTTAATAGGAAGAGTGGCCTATTATGGCAGAAACAACATTATAGAATAAGATTATTATATGAGCATGCCATTTTGAAGACATAACAGGATGTTCCAGATTGAAAATAATCTTCAGTTAATGTCCTATATTATTATTATACACAGGATGCAGCAGAGCAAAAAAGTCAGAGCTATTCAATCTGGTAGGGTTTTCAAGGATTGCCTTTCAAATTTCTGCTTGATATTAGTATTTCCTAAGAGCTTTGAATTAGGAATTTGAATTAATCTCCAATAATCAGGGTAATAGTCTTTAATTAAAAAAAAAAAAGAAACAATACTAACTACTAAATTTGCACTACCTAAAGTGCAAAAGTAAGTGACAGGTTAAGGGGATAGTCAATAAAACTTCACCTTTTTTATATCCTGCATTTTTTGTTTTGTTTTTGCCCTTTCTACCTCACCTGCTTTTATGTCTCCATTTAATGCTTTCTTCTTCAGAGAGATTTATTGTAGTTGGGGGTCCCCATCCTTTGTGCTCAAATGTCTGTAATAAAATGTACCTGTTTGGTACATATTATGTATTCAAAATGTTCATATACATTTTGAAAGAAATTAATAAATGGCCTAAGAACTTGGATGCAGGCCTAATTCTCAAATTATTCCAGGTTAAGACACACATAAGGGAAATAAACATGGTGTTTATAGTACATATGAAAGTCAAGAGGCCAAGCACCAGCTTCATTCAAATACCATGAGTAGGAAAGGGGCCAAAAAAAAGTCTGGACTGGGGATTCAAAATGTTGGTGCTGGAACTTCAGGGTGACAATCACATAAGTAACATTTACTGGGCATTCATGGAGCGCTTCAAGAAAACTGTAAGACAATTCAGACAGAATTCTCATGCATGGCTGGATGTTAGAATCACCTGGAAAGTTTGTTTGTTTGTTTTCCTTTTCAGTCCAAATTCCCAGGTCACCTCCCAAAACAGAAAAATAAAAATATCTGGGAAGAGCACCCATGAATCAGTCTTTATTTTTGATAACAGCTACTGAGTGGGCAGCTTAGCCTCCCCTTGACTTTCATCTATTCTGTGAGCCACTCTGTGAGAGGAATGAAGGCACTTGAAGTAGCCATTATTTCAACAAAACCACGGTTAACCTAAACATTACCTACTAAGACAACTGAAGTAATATGCAGAACGATAGAACTAGGTCATATGCTCAATCCCTGAATATCGCAAAATGAAAGTGAAGCTAAAATAAACCTCTTTGGATTCAACAGGTAAATGATATAGTATGATCTAGGAAATAGACAAGAGCTTTTCTTTTACTGGACATTTTTATAATGAAAGTTTATGCGGGAGAAGTAAAGCCACATGCTGCATCTAAAGAGACCCTTCTGCTCCCAAAGACCCAACAGTAATCTGAAATACTGTTTTCATTTTCCTGATGTGAGAGCAGAATTTGCCTGTTCTTGAGATAGATGTGTTCCTTATAAGTTGTGCAAACTTGAAATTTTTTAAGTAGTTGAAATGATGAGCTCCCTATTTAAAGAAAACATGAAATGAATTTTTTTTTTGTATTACAAAGTATTTAGAGTTTTAAAAACAACCCCTGAATGTGTTTGTTTTATACTGTAGAACTGTATAATAACTAGCTTATTATTACGTAGGCTTGGGTATTACGCTAAACTCTGAAACACAAAAGCACATATGACAAAAGTCTGCTGTAACCTAGAAATTACTAGAAAACTGGTTGTACCAAAATTTGGGGAAAAAAGGACATATCTACTTTATGAAAAAACCATGTTACTAAAAACATAGTTTAATGATTACTCTTACATGCTAAAGTCAACAGTTCTTAGTGTGGATACACCATCATTTTGAAAGTGGAAAGGAATATAATGTGTTGTACCTTATGCCAGATTTTCAGAAATGTGTGTGTTCCTTAAAGTGAATCACGCCTTTGGAGCTCACATTTATATGAAACTTTGTATTTTCCAACTTTTATTCATATGAACCATTTAAATGTATCCTTCTCATTAGTGAGACTTTTTAAAAATTATGTATAGGAAACTAAGCCATGAAGCAAATATCCACTATTGTTGTTGTCCCCATTTTACAGACGGAGAAAATAGATTCAGGGAAATTAAGAGTTCTGTCCAAGGTCACACATGGAGCCAGTGATAGAAATGGAAATTCAATTTGCACTTTCTGCCTCCCAGCTCATTTTCATCAGACCACAGATATAAAGAAACAGCTTGTAAATGTTAATGAACAATTTTCCTTTGGCTCTGTATAAAGTAGAGGCAAAATGTCACTTTGTAGGACCCAGAAATGAATTCTTGGCCCAAAATAGGGTTGCCATCAATTTTCATCCAAAATTTAGAGTGTATCCAGCAAAAATCCAGCAATAATGGCCTTTTTGTCTACAGTGGTTAAAAAAGAAAAGAAAAAAAGTTTCTCAACAAGTCTATCCTTTGCTTTGAGCTGGTTCATAAGTCAGTTGGTCTTTGGGTGAAAGGAAATGAAACATTCATCACCTGTGATGACCAACTATTCATATAAAAGACCTCAAAGTAAAGAAGCAATTATACTATTTATATGGTGGTAAGCCCTCATCTTAAAGCTATAAGTAAACAAGTTAAGTATCAGATTCTCCTCACAGAATACCTTGGGAAGGTGGGGTAGGAAGGTGAGTAGGAAAGAACTGAAGACCTACACCAGAGCCTGGCAACTTACCGGAGGTATGTGGTACAAGTTTTGGGGAGAAATGCTTATTTTCCACCTCTTCTGTTTCTTTTCATATGGATGACTATGACAACGTAATGTGTTAGCAGTGCAATCCTGTTCTTCCTACATCCCCTCATTCACTCTACCCTCACTAGTGAGTTTGGAAGGAGAAACTGGCAGGTATAGTTGGAGCCTTCCTCTTCTCTGTTTTTTGAGTCAGTCTGTCTACGGAGATCATGGGCTCCTAATTATGTTTTACCATGCATAAGCCTCTCTACTGAGAGACCCTGTCCCCTTATTGGAGATGTCTTAAATAATTCTCTGAGAAGCAGACTCTGAAATAAAGATTTGCCTTCTAGATTTGAATGGGGTCCTCTTTCCTAATTTGGAAACAAGGCCAAATTTTTATGTCAATTTCTAAGACCACCAAACTTACACACAAGAAATTAATCCATCAATGTTCCCATAAACATTCACCTAGAAATTAAATAGTATATTTAAAGCTTTTTGGAAGCGTTTAGTAAAGGGTAAGTATATGCTCAAACCTGTATGGTGACCATTAAGACACATTTGTGTCTGTGGGGCCAAGACAATTCAATGGGAAAAGAATAATCTATTCAACAAACGGTGCTGGGAAAACTAGATGTCAACATGTAAAAGTGTGAAGCTGGACCCCTACCTCATCCCACGTACAAAAATTAAGTGAAAATGGATCATAGGTCTAAAGATAAAAGCTAAAACTATAAAACTCTCAAAAGAAAATATAAGAGTAAATCTTTGTTACCTTCGGTTAGGTAATGGCTTCTTAGATATGATACCAAGTGCACAAATGATTTTTAAGAAGTGGATAAATTGGACTTCATCAAAATGTAAAACTTGTGTTTCAAAGGACACTATAGAGAAAGTGAAAATATAATCCACAGAATTGGGGAAAATATTTGCAAATTATATATCTGATAAGGGACTTATATCCAGAACCTATAAAGAACTCATATAATTCAAAAATAAGACAACCCAATTTTTAAAATAAGCAAGTAATTTGAAGACATTTATTGAAAGAATATACCAATGGCAAAAATAAGCACATGAAAAGATACTCAGAATCATTAGTCACGAGAGAAATGCAAATCAAAACTACAATGTACCACTCTAACACACTATCATGGCTAAAATAAAAAGTAGCCAACAGTTACAAGTTTCAGTACAGATATGAAGAAAATCAAACCCTCAAATATCGTACATTGTTGGCGGGATTATATAATAGTACAGCCACTTTGGGAAACGGTGGAAAGTTCCTCAAAATATTAAAGAGTTAACATGACCCAACAATTCCACTCCTAGTTCTATACCCAAGAGGAATAAAACATGGCCAAAAAACATGTGTTCATGAATATTCTCAACAGCATCATTCATAATAGGCAAAAAGTGAAAGCAACCCAATGTCCATCAACTGATGAATGGATAAGCAAAATGTGGTGTATCCAGTCAGTGAAATATTATTTGACCACAAAAAGAAATGAAGTACTGTTAAACCTTGACAACAGTAGGTTAAGTGAAAGAAGGCAGACACAAAAGGCCACTGTGATGGTTAATTTTCTATGTCAACTTGACTGGCCTAAGGGATACCCCAAAAGCTGGTCAAACACTTTCTGGGTATATCTGTGGGGTGTTTCTGGAAGAGTTTAGCACTTAATTCAGTAGACTGAGTGAAGAGATCCACCTTCACCCATGTGGGTGGGCATGATCCAATACATTGGGGGTTCTAATGGAACCAAAAGGTGAAAGAAGGGCGAATTCCCTCTCTGCTTGAGCTGGACATCTATCTTCTGCCTTTGGACATAAGTACTCCCTGTTCTTGGGCCTTCAAGCTAACCCAAGTTTATCTACCAGTTTCTCTATTTAATATCCTTTGTTTAGAAATGTATTACTCAGCATTTCACCCAAATCCATCTGATTCTTTACCTCCTTCTTGTCCTTTTACAGTCCCTAAAATGCCCTACTACCTTATCTCTTTATAGGTTGATTCTACCTATCTTTCAAAGCTCTTATAAAATGCGGTCTTCTCTGTGGAGCCATTGCTGATTTTCTCCAATTAAATGTACTTCCCCCCACCCCCTGCTTTGCTTTGCAGTTGACTCTGCTTTGTATTAGTTATCTATAAATTTATATTGTCTTCTCTCCTTCTAGGGCCATCGCAGTGGCCATCCACTGAGTGAGTGACAGCAGAGACTGTACATCACTCCACAGCATTACAGCATTCAAACTTTCCAGTGGTAGGGATTCAAATATTTGCTGATTGGATTGAATTATCTGTCAAGTGCACAGTTTTTCAACTTCATATGCATGTATAGAGATAAAACATTACATTATTACTCAACATTTAAAAAATCAGAACTTTAACCTATTAAACTATCCCTTCATGTTGAATGTTCTGACATGGGAAGCAGCCACATAGCATGGGGAGATCAGCTCAGTGCTTTGTAACCACATAGAGGGGTGGGATAGGGAGGGTGGGAGACAGATGCAAGAGGGAGGAGATATGGGGATATATGTATATGTATAGCTGATTCACTTTGTTATACAGCAGAAACTAACACACCATTGTAAAGCAATTTACTACAATAGTATATGTATAGCTGATTCACTTTGTTATACAGCAGAAACTAACACACCATTGTAAAGCAATTATACTACAATACAGATGTTAAAAAAAAACAAACTCATGCCCCCCCAGAAAGGAACATCATATATATTTATATATTTATACTGTGATTTTATCTTAAAATTTAAAAGCAAGATGAAAGATGAAATGTTTCCTGGTATAGTAACATCCAATTTTATTCTTATGAAAGAGAATTTTCCAGATGATAAAGGCTTACCTTTTCAAGTTCCAGAATTTTAAATAATTTTTATATATTTAGGAATGAAAATTTTACTAAATTATACTGCATATATTAGTATATGACAAGAGGACTACTTAATTGGAACATTTTGACCTTATGCTACAGTTTATTGAGGAGTCATCCTCAAAATTATAATGTTATATTAAACAAAGAACCTCAATTATCACCTTACACCTAAGTGGACTAGCCTCTCTGAATTGAAAACTGAGGCAAGTCCAGTAAGCTGCATTCCCATGAGCTATATATCCCATTTGCCATGTATTTCTTCTTCATGGAATGTCTTCACTCTGAGAAAAGGGACTGTGCCTTCTATTTCTCTGTGTCAATTTTATTATGTTTCCGTGTGTGCAGAATACCAGTTATTGCTGACTTTCATTTTATAAAAAGAAATAGATTACCCTTTAAAAGGAAAATCCTGCTTTTCAAAAGGTTGAATAAAATAGTTTTTTACAACTTTAAATAAAAATCCAGCTGGTTAAATTAAAGCCATTGAAAGAAGCTTAATTGAGGAATATTTTTGGCTCTGAGCCCACTATTTTTTTATTTGATTGTAAATTGGATACATTTGATTCACTTCAAACTCTTGTCTTTCCAGTATTTTATTTTTCTGAGACCAATAAATAAGTGTTAATAGCCATGTTGAGCTCAGTTAGACTACTTTCTTCACTTAATTACCCATTTTGGCTGTATTATTGCCAGCCAGGCTTTTGTTTGTTGACACTTTTATTGAATGTTTGTGCAAGAAATGTTGATATCTTCATATATTGTTTTGACCCTTCACTAACCCTCTTTGTCGGTTATTTCTTTCATCTGAAATATCTTCTTCCCCCATGCTTTTATTATCCATCCATCAAAGCATGCCCTTTTTTCTTCTATAAAATGATGCCAACTTGTGTCCTTCAGGAACCTCTCTAGAGGATGTCACCTCTTATTTTTAAGCCAAGAAGACCCTGGGTTTCTATGATGGCAGAGAGTTTTATCATCTGTCTTTGCCACAATGATATGCTGTCTTTTAGAGGGAGAGGAGGACAAAATTGGTGAGGTGTGGAAATGTTTGAAAGCCATGAAGGACTGCTTGTAGAAAAAATTGCCTTTTCTGAGGCCTTATTGATGATTTGTGCTTTGTTAATACAAGGTATCTGCTAAGTAAAGCAACTTTCAAGTAATGTCAACAATTGAAACCTGATTCTCATGCCCATACTCTTTCCCCTACAATTCCCAGTCTCATTTCTACCTAAGTTTACAACCTTGGAGTCACATTAAAAACTTAAGCCTCTTCATTGCTCTTATCTAGTCTTTTTTCATATGAAATATTCACATACTCATATATTTGGACATGTACTATGAGGCAAACAGTGTGAAGATACAATGATATACACGTTGGAGATATATTCAGTTGGCTGAAAGAAAAGGGAACACAGCACAAGAGTGGGTCAGGATGGGGAGAGGATACTTTTAGACCGGTTGAGCTTGAGTTTTCTTTTAGGTATTCAAGTGGAGATAACCAAACTTCAGATGGATACATAAATTTTGGTTCAAATAAATAGATTTTGATAGACATATACTAATAGCTAACATTTGTTGAGTACACACTTTACTACTATATGATGCTTTTCCTATTTCTGGATAAGAGTTATAAGCCTGTTGATGGTAAATGACATAATTCCAATGGATATGATCACTTAAATAGTGAAAGAAGAGTACCTAAGACAGAAACCTAAGGAATACCAAATATACTGATTCTTCCCTGTAGTCTTTAGGATTCACCTTCTATTCTGGCAGTTCCTGGGAATCCATGTCTGTATTCCAGCATCAACCATTTTAGCAGCTTCTCCTTATCCAACCTGTCTTTAAACAAATCCAGGAACTGAAGTTCCAAGCCTGCCGTCTGAGAACGTGAATGGACTTTAATTTGCACTTTGACCACATAAAAACTCCTGGTCATAAGCGTGAATATTCTACCCATTATTAGAAGCAAATGTTTATGTTTCTCTAATTTTGTTTATAAATGATCAGAGAATGGGCTACTCTAGTTCATCACAGGTTCAAGTTAATAGAGATATGTAATATACACTGTGCATGAATGGCCCATTGTGTAGTATTAAAATTCAGTAATAGCCTCAAACCTAAACGATACTGAAAATATTTTAATCTTCCTTTAATGATTCTGAAAGCACTTTAGGGTTTTGCAGAGTCTCAAGGTTATCATTATCATCATCCTATATACGTAGGGAAATAAGAAAGATTTCCAGTTCATACATTATCAGATTGATCAGCTTTTACTGCATTTCTTTAGGTTTGCCTCACCTCCCCATTATGTTCTAAGATCTTTAAGAGCCAAAATCGTACCTTCTATTTACTTTGCACTTCACACAGACTTTACACAAATGGGTGCAAAATTCATATTTGTTATCGTTAGATTAGAGATTAGAGTGCACAGGGAGACTTTCATTTGAATGATTTCCTATCTTTTCCCTTTCCTATATTGTTCAGGTCTTACCTACTCCCACAACTAGAAGAAAAGGCAAACAGTGGCCAATTTATCCTCTGTTATTAACTGACTAATGACCATAATCCTTTAACTAAACCTCTATCATATAAAACACTGTAGGAGCAAGTACTTTTCACCAATACCCGGTTCTTCCCTACTTACAGGCACATGAGGCATTTGTGTATCCCTGTCAGGAAATGAAGCAAGGCCATACAGCTTATTTGAATAATGAAATGAGTGGAAGTGACAATTATCACTTCCTGGTGTGATATTTAACTCGGATGCTGTACTCTCTAGCTCCCTCTTCCTCTGTTATGATTGATCTTGAAATCACCTGTTGTTGTGGGATTGTCATAAGATTAAAGTAGCTAGAACAGTGAACCAACATGTGGAGGATGCCTACCTTCTAGAGGCACTCTGCCCCACAGCAGGCAATGCATGAGAAACAAATAAAAATGTGTTGTATACAGCCTCATAGGTTTGAGGGTTGTTGTTTTACTACTACATAACAGCATAACCTGATATAGTACTTACTTTATAAACATTATGTATTTCTTTCCTTAAACAGTACATTCCTTAAGGGCAGAGGCCATATCTGAATCATTTTTTTACCTATAGTATCTTGCCAAGACAGTTTTTAGTAGGCTGTCAAATAGTATTTATAGAATAAATAAATAAAAAGTAAATAATCTTAATTTCCATAAAAAGTATGATAATATTCTTCACTTGACCATTTTTTTTACTCCTAGCTTTTAGAATTAAGTTTAGCCTGAGAAATATTCAGTCCTATTACAATTTTGTCAGTCTGAAGTTTCTTCCAACTGCTAAGTAATCATAAATTGGCCCTGGGTAAGAATTCTCCTCAAACCTAAAGTCTGCGCAGTCCCGTCTTGGCTTACTTTGTACCCCTTTCTTCTTTTTCTGAAGCTATTTTTTCTTCTGCTTTTTAAAGTTATTGTTTGTGCTGTTGTTTAGGTTATTTCCCTCCAAGTCTACCACCACAGTAGGAGACCATTTTCTCAGTTCCTCTGCCTCCGTAATCCATTAAAAAAGCCTTCTGGACTATCTCATGGGAAATGCTTCCCACTAACTCTTATGGAAATAGACTGGGAGTGACAGATGTAACTACTGTGGTGAAGCTACAGATATCCTTGAAGTTTCCAAAGCTCTCAGGTCTCCTAGTTTATAATTCTTAGTTTTCTTATTAAGTGATTCAAGGAAGACTTCCTGGGATCCTTCTGAAATCTGATAAAAGCAGTCTAAAGTGTAATCCAAGGTAGATTTTCTTCCCCCATCCAAGTTTTTATTTATTTATTTATCTACTTATTTACATATTTTTGAATTAAAGTATAGTTGATTTACAATGTTGTGTTAGTTTCAGATGTATAATAAAGTGATTCGTGTGTGTGTGTATATATATATTCTTTTTCAGATTATTTTCCCTTATAGGTTATTACAAAATATTGAGTATAGTGCCCTGTGCTATAAATTAGGTCTTTGTTAGTTATCTATTTTTATATAGTAGTGTGTATATGTTAATCCCAACTTCCTAAGTTATCCCTCCCGACTTTTCCCCTTTGGTGACCATAAGTTTGTTTTCTATGTCCGCAAGTTTATTTCTGTTCTGTATATAAGTTCATTTGTATCTTTTTTTTTTTTTTTTTTT
>NW_006783080.1:519180-542143 GCF_000442215.2 Lipotes vexillifer | reverse complement strand
TTTTTTTTTTTTTTTTCTTTATCCATTCATTTGTTGATGGAAATTTAGGTTGCTTCCATGTCTGGCTATTGTAAATAGTGCTGCTATGAACATTGGGGTGCATGTATCTTTTCCAATTATGTTTTTCTCCAGATATATGCCCAGGAGTGGGATTGTAGTATCATATGGTAGCTCTGTTTTTAGATTTTTTAAGGAACCTCCATACTGTTCTCCATAGTGGCTATACCAGTTTACATTCCCATCAACAGTGTAGGAGGGTTCCTTTTTCTCCACACCCTCTCCAGCATTTATTATTTGTAGACTTTTTCATGATGGCCATTTTGACTGGTGTGAGGCGATACCTCATTGTAGTTATGATTTTCATTTCTCTAATAATGAGCCACGTTGAGCACCTTTTCATGTGCCTTTTAGCCAACTGTATGTCTTCTTTGGAGAAATGTCTATTTAGGTCTTCTGCCCATTTTTTGATTGAGTTGTTTGTTTTTTGATATGGAGCTATATGAGCTGTTTATTATCTTGGAGATGAATCCTTTGTCAGTCACATCATTTGCAGATATTTTCTCCCATTCTGTAAGTTGTCTTTTTGTTTTGTTTATGGTTTCCTTTGCTGTGCAAAAGCTTTTAAGTTTAATTAGGTCCCATTTGTTTATTTTTGTTTTTATTTCCATTACTCTAGGAGGTGGCTCCAAAAAGATACTGCTGCAATTTATGTCAAAGAGTGTTTTGCCTATGTTTTCCGCTAGGAGTTTTTATAGTATCTGGTTTTACATTTAGGTCTTTAATCCATTTTGAGTTATTGGGTATGGTGTTAGAGAATGTTCTAATCTCATTCTTTTACATGTGCCTGTCCAGTTTTCCCAGCACCACTTACTGAAGAAACTATCTTTTCTCCATTGTATATTCTTGCCTCCTTTGTCATAGACTAATTGACTATAGATGCGTGGTTCTTTAAGATGCTGATGAAAATTGGAGATGGCACAAACAAATGGAAAGATATACTGTGTTCTTGGATTTGAAAAATCAGTATTGTCAAAATGACTATACTACCCAAAGCAGTGTACATATTCAGTACAATCCCTATCAAATTACCAATGGCATTTTTCACAGAATTAGAACAAAAAAAATTTTAATTTGTATGGAAACATGAGAGACCCTGAATAGCTAAAGAAATCTTGAGAAAGAAGAGTGGGGCTGGAGGAATCAGGCTCTGTGACTTCAGATATACCACAAAGCTACAATAATCAAAACAGTATGGTACTGGCACAAAAACAGAAATATAGATCAATGGAACACGATAGAAAGGTCAGAAATAAATCCAAGGTAGATTTGAGATGATCCTTACTCATCTCCTACCTAGTTAGGAGCACATGGTATTAGGAAGAAACCAAGCAAAGGTCAATGCACTGGGCACCAACCCTGATCCATGTAATATGACCAATGCATCATTCTCTTTCAGCTCAACAAGACAGAAGTTATTGGCAATTAGGCAATATTTCAGTGTTATAAGTAGACACAGAAAGGTAATTTCATGTATTGGAAATAATATGGGTTTGTGATTCTGATGAACCTGGATTCGGGTTTCAAATCTACCACTTAATTTCTGTGTGGCACAGTGGAAAAATTGCTTATATGACATAAGAATTTTTCTTTTTGGGAATTGTTTCCTTTACACACACATGCACATACACAAAAAATGCATGATTTTAGTGAACATGTACATGTATGTGGTACATCTTTCCATTTATTTCAGTATTTCCGTTTTTTCTCAGCATAGTTTTATAGTTCTTACTGCACAGATTTTACACATATTGTATTAAATTTATTCCCAAATAATTTCTATTTTTAATGTGACTGTAAATGTTATTTTAAATTTTCTATTGTTAGACTAAGTATTCCAATCAAAAGGCAGATTTTGTCAGACTAGATCAAAAAGCAAGATCAAGTATATTCTGTCTATAAGAAATACACTTTAAGTACAGACACTAGTTGAAAATAAAATAAAACAAGTGTGTACAGTCCAGATAATAATATTGAGGTGGCAATATTGGTATTTCACACAATAAGAAAAGGAGAATCTTAATGTTCTTTATGGGAAAAAATGAACATCAATCCTTAACTCACATTATAAACAAAATTATCTAAAAATAGAACTAAATGTGGAACTAAAACTCTACCACTTCTAGAAGAAATTATAGAGGAAAATTTGTGAGTTCAGAATAGACAGATTATTTAGGTAAAACCCAAAAAATCATGAGCCATAAATTTGATAAATTCAACTTCATCAAAATTAAAAACTTTTGCTTTATAAATATTATGGTTAAGAAATCAAAAGGCAAGCCAAAGAATGGAATATATGTGTATATCATACATATATGTGTGTATAGGTTATACATATACTATATATATATATATATATATATATATATATAAAACCTGGAAACTTATATATGATAATGGACTGATACCCAGAATATATAAAGAATTCTTTCAACTCAATAAAAAGGAAAAAAATTTAATGGGTAAAAATATTTGGACAGACACTTCACAAGATATTCAAGTGGCCAATCAGTGCAGGAAAATGCTCAACATCATTAGTGTTAAGGAAATGCAAATTAAAACCACAATGAAAGACTACCGTCAACCTATTAAAATGGATAATACTAAAAAGGCAATAATACCAAGTGCTTGTAAAGATATAGAGCAACTAAGATGCTCGTACAATTTTGGTAGGAACGTAAAATAATAAATCGCTTTTTTTTAAAGTTTGGCAATTTCTTATAAAGCTAAATGTATACTTACTATATGACCTAGAAAGTCTACTCCTAGGTATTTACTGAAGAAAAATGAAAGCATGTCTATACAAAGACAAGTACAAGAATATTCTTAGCAACATTTTTATAATAACCAAAACCTGGAAATTACATAAATGTCAATAAATGGAGAGATGGATAAACAAGTTGTGATATACAGCAGAATAATACTCAAAAGAAGAATGAACTTCTGATACATAAAACAAGATGGATGAACCCTGAAAAAGAAAAACCAAAATTTCCTGAGTTGAGAAATCCTGATGCCAAAGAGTAACTACCCTATGATCCATGTTTATGAAAGTATAGAAAATACAAAAATAATCTATATTTATATAAAATAGATAAGTGGTTGCCTAGGGCTAGGGAACAGGGGAATTGGCAGCGAAAGGGCATAAGGGAACTTTTAGGAAATGAAAAGTGATGGAAAATGTTCTATTTCTTGATTTTAGGAGTCGATACACACTGCATAAATTTGTGAAAACTCATCAAAATATACAATTAAAATCTATGCATTTTTGTACACAAATTGTACCTCTATAAAGTTAAATACATAAAAATACATCTTATAGATAGATTGAATTATATCATATTATATACCTGAGAATTGAGGATAAAAATGAAGTAGTTTCTCTCATTTCTAGTGATGGACTGGCAAAGTGTTTTCACCCCAAACCCACAACTTTGTGTCTGCTGGTCCAGAGGGCTTAGTTCCCAAGAGAAGGATGCTTCCACCAGAGGACACAGCCATGGTTCTATTAAAACTGGAAGTTGATACTGCCACCAGGCATTTTGGGCTCTTCATGTTGATTCCAATGAATTGACAGACAAAGAAGAGACTTACCTTCTTGACTTTCAAGGGGCAAATGGGCTGCTATTCCACAAAGGGAATATGAATGAGTATGTTTGGAATACAGGTAATACCCAGAGGAGCATCTTAATAATTCCATGGCCTATGATAAAAGTTAATGTAAAACTACAACAATCCAGTAAAAGCTGAACTTCTACTAGCTTATACCGTTCTAGAATTAAGTCTTGGGTCACCCCACCAGGCAAGGGACCACTATCCGCTGAGGTGCATTCTGAGAACAGAATGCATAGTAGAAGATAGTTTCAAACACCAGCTAAGACCATGCGACCAGTGATAGAAACAAGAACTGTAATCTTTATTAATGTTGGCCTTATTTTGATATGAACAAATGTGTGGATATATTCATCATTTTTCTTCTTTTTTTCCATGTCCCTTAAGATAGATTAAAAGTAGTTAACCTTATAACTCAGTAGTTAAATACAAGTATGCTCAGTTAGAAGAGGAAAAAATATCCCTCAAATATTGATAGTTATATCTTATTTTTTGGGAGAAGGCTAGTGAAAAAGTTAAGTATGAGTAAAAGAGGTGCACATGGATACCAAATTGACGAGGAGTCGACTCTGATGGCCTTATGCTGTAGCAATGTTGATAAACTAGAATCAAATGCCCCAGAATTTTCTTCCTTGTAAAATTCTGGGTCAGGATTGGACACTTACCTCGTGTAAAAATCTTGCGTAAAAACTTGCATAAGGCTTAGCCATTTACCTTATATAAATAATCTGTACAGGATTAGGAAAGCAAATGTGAAGAAGCAGTAATTGTTATGTTCTGAAGGCTCGTGCAGAACTCTAGGCACTAAGGCCACTCATGCACATTTTCATTATCTACTGGCTTACTTTATGGGTAGTACCCAAACCTACAACTCCTCAACCTCCCCCCAGATCTTTTTCCTTAGCTTCTCCAAGCCCTGGTCCAGATGCACATGTAACATTGTATCACAAGACACTAGCTTCTCCCATAGGTCACCAGCATCATGAGGCTGGAAGTGAAGAGAGACAGATGTGGGTTCCAGTTTGCCCTCGTGGTTTCCTGCTTCTCTTCACTCCCTTCACTTCACATCCAGTTTTCCCTCCTAACTGCCAACCCAGCTGACCTAAAACGTCCCTCTACCATCAATATATATATTTTTAATCTAGAGACCTGCTGTTAATAATGTAACAATTTTATTAATTTAATTATATGGTAAAAGCACTTTTTTACAGCCAGGAAGAGATTTCACAACTCTCTGATGTCATTTTATCATTTGAAAAATTAGCATGCATTTAATGTGTTGTAATATAATCTTTGGATAAAAGATAGTTTAAAAATAGTTAGAAAAGGAGAGAGCAAATGTGGGAGAATACTTGATATTCTGCTCTGAAGATGGGAGACATAGGACAAGTGATAAGTGTCACTAGGGAAGAGTGGCCACAGGGCCATGACTATGGTGAAACATCTAGAAATCAAATAACTACATGCTATAAAAATTGGTATTGCATTTGCCATGTTTATATAGCTAATGGTACTTACCAATACATGAGTCTATGACTATTTGAGAAGATGCACTCAAGAAATAGAATTCAGACCAAAGTCCAAGGGGAAAAATGTTTATTTTCAGAAACTTGCATCAGTTTTTTCCTTAAAAACAAAAATTATGTAATGAAACATATCTCCATTTCTTTCGCTCTGGCCACTTTGAAGCACTAAGTCACTTTTTAAAGTTAATTTTAGAAAACATTTTTCTCCCTGTTTTATATTTTCCTGGTCTTTTTATAGCAATGAATTATATTTTTCCAAACTATGATAAAAGCTACCAGAAATATTTATTTTAAAAATTGAAAAAGAAAAAACTGATATATGAATGAATGAATAAATGAAAAGCAAGCAAATTTAATAGACATTTCCCCAATGAGTATTCCAATATAAATGACTTGATTTATATTGTTACTAATACTAAATATATATATCTGCTCACTAAATGTATTATTAGTAAAGAATCTTAATCCCTTGAGACCATCTTATCTAATCTTTTTCACTTAGAACAAAGTATTCTAAAAGGCATGATAAAATTATATTTGATAGTAAATATATATTTAACACTCAACCTTTTCCTATATCAACAGTCTATGTTTCTTTCCCATAGAATCATAAAAGAATTATTTCAACTAATAGATCATCTACATGAAGGTCAATTCTAGGCACTGACAATTTATGACACCATAGCCTTTACCTACCTCATTTACAGCAAATTTAATGTATTTTAAATTTTAGGTATTACTCAGCTTTGGAATATTACATGATATGGTTTAAGACAATGTCTGAAATGAGAAAAATATTAATATATAGTTTGGTCTTAGTTCATTTCAATTCACATATCAAGGTAGTTGTCTGTTCCAGTGTGAAAATATTCTCATTTTCCACATCAGTGTTACTTCAGCACTTAAGATCTAACAAGAGACCTAGCACAGCCGTTTCTGATCCCCCACGTCCTGGTGCCATTAACATTCATGCTAAATGAATGCCATTTATCTTAATAAGAAGTTCATTTTCTCTGTCCCTTTACTGCCCCTTTCAGTGCCTATTTTCCTTCCTAAACCTGCTGCAAGGCATGTGGGCAACAAGTAAATTGAGGATTTAAAAAGATTTTTACTTTATATTTTTGGAACTGAATTGCTGTTTATTGGGATTCCAGATGTAGATGGGATCTATGGCTGTGTCACACTCTTAGGCTTCTTTCCTCACATCTTAGTAATGTCCATAATGTTCCCAGAAAAGTGGCTTATTCATTAATCTAATAATTTGAGTATCAACCTTTCAGTCCATTTGCTTTTTAATGAATTATTTGAATTTTTTTTTTTTTTAGGAATGATGATACCATTGTCATGGCTGAAAGAAAACCATGGTGCCTTATTAATCTCAGGTAGATGTTGTATTTAAGTATTTGAACACCTTTTTATATTTATATGGTTGAAGTTCACAATAAGAGAGCACAAATTCTAAGAAACGATGTGGCTGTTGAAATGGAGCTGCGATTTTCTAAAGTATAACACACATTCCTTGTGTGAATTTGTATTCAAGATGCTGAACTGCAAACCACAAAGAATGAGATATTGGCAAAGGAGATGCTATAGAAAGAACAAAAACAACCACAAAATCCTGATGGATTCTTTAATCGTATAAGTCACTGGTGAACAATAAAGCACTGTTAAGATTGCTTTAGAAATTAGGTCGTGACCTGACTTTTTGAAAAATAACACAAAGTAAATTGAAAACATAAATGGATACATGTTTTTGAGAGAGGTTGGGAGAACTGCATTTCAGTGTAATGAAGATGAAGGATGTCGGTTGTATCAAAGACAAACTTAAAATAAATGACACCAATCCTAAAAGGGATGAATTAGTCAATTTTAGAGTATATAGCATATATTCATGTCACAGGGATGTACACAAAGGGTGTGTCTCTACTCATTGAATAATTTGACTAAGATGAGGAAAATCAAGCCAGGAAAACATTCAGCTCATTCTGAGTTGCATGTCACTGCCCTGACAATTTGAGATCACAAAGAAGCTGTGGTATGTCCATGACAGTTTGCAGACATAGCAATTTTATCCTCTTGGGACCTGCACACAGTTTGTTATTCTACTGAGTCTTTGCTTTCCTTTAGCTTCTTCATTTCGCTCAGATTTCTTTCCCTGATGCTGGTCCTCTCCTTTTTGGCCCCTTTCACCACCTATCTGGCTCCAGATATATGGATGTTTTCTTCCATTGCCAGCTTAAGACTGCTGAGCTAGCAAGACTCTCTGACCTTTAATCTCAGTCGTTAAGATTCAGCACTGCTTACTGCAAGGGCCAACTACTGCATCATTTATTATTATTTTGAACATTTTTGTGCTTATTGTTATCTACAGTTTCAGAAGCCAGACTGAAAACAATTCCTGACCACTTGTGTGTTGCCATCGCCAAGTGCTAGCAGGAGCCAGGTGCTTCAGTAGCAGAAATAGAGCAGCCTGGTAACTTCAGCATTTGCATGAACTAGATTCACAAGGAAAACACAAGTTAAAGAGAGAATAGTTTCAGTCAACAAACAAAAGTTAGACAATTTACAAACCAATAATATTCTGATGCACATGATGACATTTAAACCTAAAATTTTGAGTAAGAAGAATCACAAAATTGCCAGGCACACAGAATATTTATAAAGTTTACAATGTTTAAACTTTTCTGGATAACTTGGTGTTGTGCAAAGTGCATGGTTTTGTTGTTTTGCTTGGTTGATTTGTTTGTTTAAATCAGATGGCAGAATAATGAATCTGCCTTAGGACTCTGCCACTTAGAGCCTTTTTGATTAAGTCACTTAAACACCCTGAGCTTCAATTTCCACATCACTGAAACTGAAATAATATCTACGCTGCAGAGTCACTTTTAAGTATTTAAAATAACATTAATACACTAGTATACCCTAGGCACTTAGTAATATATATACTATGATAAATCTAAAATTACCACAGCATACTATATATGTAAGTATTCATGTATGTAACATTCTTATAATCACTGATTATATCTATATATACATATATATGTGTATATACATACTGTATATGTGTATATATAGTATATGTATATATATAAATATATTTATAAATAGTATATATGTGTATATTTAAGTATATAGTACTTATACAGTATACAAGTACTATAATTGGTGGTATTAAAGTAAGGTTTCAAATATAATGATGGATTTCCCCCCACAGACACAATGTCTGACATTCTGGCACTTTGCTTTATGTCCTCCTTCTCCTCTCAGCTCATAATAAGTTCCTCTATGTTCCCTTTGTTCAGGAAGCTGAAAGCCTATCTGGTTCCTCAATTCCTGTGAAGGAAGAGAGGGAAATAAGGAAATCTCCACCCTCTTTAATACATCCTGTTAAGTGTGTGTGTGTGTGTATATGTGTATGTATGTGAAGAATAATTATGTTTCAGAATATGTAATGTTCCTTCCAGGCTGTTTTTATTGAACCTAAAGTGATATTAACTTAGAAAGACCAGAGAGAGGTATCTTTTCACTTAGAACCATCTTTCACCCCTGACTAACCCTCACTTGAAATATTACTGTCTCTTTCTTTCTAGCAGTGTTTCAAACTTCACTCTGTCTTTATAGTTTTAGGCAGATTGTGCTGCCCCAGGGACAACTGTGCTCATATCAATTCGTGCCTATCATCTGAATTCCCTGAAGGACATAACCCCATTATAAAATTGGAAAAATCAGGTAAAAGTTATCCTTGCTTTCCTTGCACTGATGGATATGTTTATTTCACAAGCCTATTAACTGTTATCCTCTCTACATCTTCCACAAGAGGACCCTTGTCCCCTCAATTTCCCTGCGCATGTTGAAATTTCCTGCTCAACTAACATCACTTCCAATTCTTTTTTAGTTGAATAATATTTTTAACTCATTTTAGATAATATACTGGGTATCAGTATATTTGCACAGTTTGAAATTACTGCAGATACAAATAGACCACAATGATAAAGTGTTTATACAAATTGACTTATTTTCAAAATGATCTATCTAGGATCGCTTTGGCATTTCTCTGACAAAAGGAGTTGTATTTCCATACACATAAAGCCCCTTAAGACCCAACACAGCCAAAAATAGAAACAGATAAATAAATTTTAAAAATAAGTAAATAAAAGGGCTTCCCTGGTGGCGCAGTGGTTAAAAATCCGCCTGCCAATGCAGGGGACACCGGTTCAAGCCCTGGTCCGGGAAGACCCCACATGCCGCGGAGCAACTAAGCCTGTGTGCCACAACTACTGAGCCTGTGCTCTAGATCCTGTGAGCCACAACAAGAGAAGCCCACGCACTGCAACAAAGAGTAGCCCCGCTCACTGCAACTAGAGAAAGCCCATGCACAGCAACAAAGACCCAACACAGCCAAAAATAAAAACAAATAAACAAATATATATATTTTAAAGCCCCTTAAATCCAGATAGAATGAGAAAAACTAGAAAACCTGACTATATCAAATGAGAATTTCAGCTTCAGGAGTTGAAACTTCTTGAGAGTGTGTGTGTGTGTGTGCGCGTGTGCGCACATCTCTCACACCCCCGTAATCCATGACTCTATAACTCTTACCATAACAGAGGTTCCCTCTCCTTCCCCTTCTCCTCAGATACCAAATCAGAGTCTCAAGCTTTTTAATACAAAAAGACCTCAGAACTTCATGCTTCACGCTTTATTCTTTTTAACAACACTGTGAGATGGATTCTATTAGCTTCACTTTTAGAGGTGTGGAGGCTCAGAAACAAGGCTCAGAAAGTTAAATAACTTATCTCAGGTCAAATAATATCAAGCACAGTCAGGGTTTGAACTGAGGGCTATCTAGAGCCAAAACCCACACTAATTCCCTAAAATACTATTTCTCCAGGGAATGTCATACAAAGGTTGATTATTTTCATCTAGAGAAGTCAAAAAATAGGAAAGGGGCTTTAAAGAGGGGATAATATTGACATTCATGGAGAAAAATACATGAAAAAACAGAGTATGGGTGAAGAAACAGCTGTGGAAATGTTTGAGCCATAAATGAAGAGTAGCAAACCATTAAGTTTGGTTATCTTGTCTAATGTGAGGGAGGGAAGTAGAAATATGTTTGGAAAAGGAGGCTAGGGATAACCTGGAGGACTCAAATGTGGGTTGAGGAGTTTGGACTTCATGTGTGGGCCATGGGCAACTAGAGGAGGCATTTGAAAAGAGAGATGTATTTCAAGAAAAGCAATGTGGAAGTGGTCACAAGGAGGAAACAAAGGGAAGGAGACTTGAGATAGGGAGACCAATCATCCAGGAGTGGTAATGAAGGCTTTTAACAGGGCTGAAACCATGGGAAGGAAGGGAGGAAACAGCTGTAAGGCTGGAGGAAGATTAAACATGGACCAGGAGGTTATTCTGAAGGTCTTCTCACCTGTGTTTTCTTCAATAGCTCATGATTTGTGTGTAAGGCCTAGTCAATATACAGCAATTGGAAAAAATAGAAACTATAAATTTGGGTCAGGAAGCATTTGGAAAGTTTAGGCCAATACTCTGAAGAGATGGCACCATTCTAACTCAAAACCACTGGCACTAAAAATAATTATTATTGTCCTGGAAAGATGAGGTGAGAAAATGAAGTTAACAGGTGAATCTACATAATTAGTTTGATATATTTTATGTTGAAATTTCATTATTGGAAAAAAGAAGAACATACAGTGGAAAACTTAAAAAGCTGTTTAGTGAGATATTTAGGACAAGGAATCCAGTTGCTCTTGGTTAGTTTAGGGGCTGTCTGCCAGCTGGTCACCTCATGCCATTAAAGATAAAATGAGGTGTAAATAAAATTGAAACAACACATATAAAGCAAATACATACAATTTAGATAAAAGGAGATAGCATAGTATAAAATAAACAAGATGAAACAGCAAGCTAAAAATTCAGACTAGATACAGTAAAAAGATAGGACAATAAAGCAAAAAGATTAAAGAAGTTTAAAGTAAATAGGTAAATATTGACTAAAAGAGTATACTAAGAAGGTAGACTTTTAAGTTGAAGAATTCAACTAAAAGAACACCCTTTTCAAAAGGGTAGAAAAATGAAAAAGTCCTGCAGAACTCAGAGTTAACCCTTGGGGCAAATCGAGCTGTATCGATTTCCAGCAGTCACCTGCTACACATCTTCCTTCCTGAGGCTGGGCTTCACTCCGGAGGGTCACCAGTGAGTACATTGCCCCAGGCTAATGTACTCGATGAGGAAACCCTGAGAGATTTGTCCTTTAGGAAGAAGGCTTTCATTTTCAACACCTGGGCTTCTTTACATATTTGGCAAACAGTTCCAATGGCACAATTCCAGCCATTTTTTCTACCTAGGTTCTACAGGTTAGCAAAGTCTCTCCTACACAAAATAAGGAGATGAATTCAGAATATTCAGCAGCTAATTGAATGTGGGGAAACAAATGAATGAAAGAAACAAAGAAGGTTCCAATGTTACAACTTTTCATCCAAGGCTCTAGTAGGCACCAAAAGTCATTTTAAAATGTGGGATATTAATGGCTTCTTATTTGTGAAGCCATCAATACTGTAAGAGAGCAGCTCACAGATAAGTCAGGCAGAGACAAATGAGCAAGAACCACTATTAGAGAAACATTTGTGTCTCTAGTTAATTTGATTATTGGAAAGAATCACACTTTCGACCAATATTACTAATAAATCTCTTAGAGTCATTGATGAGCCAATGACTCAAAAATTCTGGTTAGTTATCAATCTTCCAATAGGCTGTACCTTTTATATGGGCCAAAGGAAAACCAAAGGCAGTCAATGATATGGTAGCTAGTTGTGGTTATAGCCAAGAATGTGAGGTGTGCCTTTTGAGCAGCCAGCTGGACTTGCTGCTGCTCTGCCATTTCCTAGCTGGACAATCTCCGGCAAGATACTTCAGCCTTCATGTACCTCAAGTTCTTTATCTGTCATATGGGAATAATGCTACAGGATTATTATGAAGAACAAATGCATTAATCCATGTAAAAATCTTAGCACCATACCTAGCACATAAAATGTGCTCAGTAAATATTTGCTTTTACTAATATTCCAATAGCAATGGCTTGATGTTTGGAAAAGATGATAGGCAGAATATCTTGAATTCTTAAAAGAAACTTTGAAATGCAGCACAGCATCTGGGTAACAACTATGAACCTAGGACACATTTTTAAAAAATCTCAATCTAATACCAACACATAACCAATCTTAAGAAAGTTTTAACAAAATTTCAGTTAAAGATGAAGGGCACAAAAATAATGAGCTAGCATTTATCACATACTTACTCTGAGCCAGACAACTGTTCTAAGCATTTTACATTTATGAGATTATTGACTCCTAATAATAATATTATGAGGTAGGTACTACTATAACCAACCCAGTTTTCTGATGAAAAGTAGAGTGGTTAAGTCACTCGCTTATACAGCTAATTTGTAGAGGAGCCAGGATCAAAAACACAGGCATGGGGCTTCCCTGGTGGCGCAGTGCTTGAGGGTCCGCCTGCCGATGCAGGGCACACGGGTTCGTGCCCTGGTCCGGGAAGATCCCACATGCCGCGGAGCGGCTGGGCGCGTGAGCCATGGCTGCTGAGCCTGCGCGTCCGGAGCCTGTGCTCCGCGGCGAGAGAGGCTACAACAGTGAGAGGCCCGCATACCGCAAAATAAATAAATAAAATTTAAAGGAAACAAAAACAAAACAAAACAAAAAAAACACAGGCATGAAGTGGCAGAGGCTGCTTGTTTAAAAACTAAACCCTCTTAGAGAATTATGGTCTTCTAATGAAGTAAAATGGAAATTTCTCCTCATCCCAGAATATCACATTTATTGGGTAGATAGGCTTTCCTATAACCTGTTTTCCTTTGGGATTCATTAATTGAAACTCTGTTTCCATGAGCTTTACTGATGGGACCCTTGGTTTCTTTCCTCCTCTCCCATTCTTGCACTCTCTCTTCTTGGGCTGCACGCCAGTCACAGTTGCAGTGAGTACCTAAGGGAGAGAGAAGGCTAAACCTGGATTAAGATCTACATACCAAAAAAGTGACCATCTTTATTTCAAAACCTGTTAGATTGAAGCTTTCGTTTACCTTTGAAATGTATTTATATTTGAAATGTAATTGCATGTAACGGATGGATAGGTAGATAGATGATAGGGATTTATTACTAGTCCCAGAAAATTACTATTCCCAGAAATCAACACCATTCCATTTGGAATACGTATTATGTTATCAGTATTGTTCAAAAACAAATTCTGAGTGGTCAGCCACAGACTGAACTTGAGATTTATTTCTTTCTCTTTTTGACATTTTGAATAGTTGAACCCATTTGCTTTTCAGCCACCCTTAGCCTCTCCTGCCATCCCATTCTGTAGGCATAAAACTATAAAGTAAAACCCTCTGGTACAAAACACAGGGGAGATAATGGCTTCAGGTTGAGCAAAGAGCTATCAGCAAGATACCTTTAAGAAATGTAAAGAAAAACTGGATAAGCAGAGAATATGCCAATTCGGAATTAGATAATGGTGACTACATCACACAGATGGACTGTAGCACAGAAATAGCAACAGAATATCGTAATTACCATCCCATACATTGATTTATGGAGTCAGGGTTCCAGGGGCCCCATAGAACTAGTATCCCAAAGGCATGATGCAGCACTACCTAATCAATTCATAGGTGATGTCCCTGGCATCCGTCAGTGAAGGTTAGTAGTCATTTTTAATTCAATGTGAAAGAAGAGCTTTTAAGGAAGCCCTTTAATCAAATGTAATTAGTCTGGAGGTGATGGAGGACCCATTTAGCCATGCCAATGTGAAGTAATATAAAGTAAGCCTAAGTAGGGTTGACCTTGAGGCATCTTATTTACCAAGTCAAATTTAGTTGATCTTATGCTTAGTTCAAAAAGGCATATGAGCAATGTCTTTCCTTTACTTACCTAACCTGATCCTGGCCCATTGCAATGACCAAAGAGGTCCCTGTGGTTTGCCTTTCTGCAGTCTACCTTATAGTTACAAAGAGAAGCACAATTATTCTGACTGACAACATGTATCATTTTCTTTCTGATTCACTGTGATAAAAATAACCTTGAACAATAGAAAAAACAACAACACTCAGCAAAACTACTGTTAATACTTTGATATCTGGCCTTCTACTTCTTTTTTCTTGGCCTTTAGGTAGATTGATAATAATTTGAGCTTTCCTTTCCTGTGCTTTCTTATTTTTCAGCCTTCCCTTAATTAGAGAAATCCACATAGCCTCCATTAGAATTGGGGTTCTTACAGCAAGAAGGGAAAGACACAGTCAACTAGCAAACTTTAGTCTGCTTGACCTATAAAACATGCAGTTAGAATGAAAGCAGAAGACCTGAGGGGAGCCAGGCATAGAGTTTATGACAAGATGATAGACTGAGGAGAGAATAGGTCTGAGTTACCCACCCCTTGGGAGACTCGGCCACTCGGGAGTGGGGCAGACATGAGTTGGGACAAGTCATGGGTGGGATGGGATGGTGAGCAGATGACTGGATTGGAGGGACCATGTGCAGGGCAGTCATGTGAGGATCAAGGGACTACTGGGAACCATCCTGTCCCAGCACCTCTGAGAAGCTGAGCCAATGTCTGCAGACCTCCTGAGCCATCAAGTCATTGTTTTTGACCTCTGTGCTGATGAGACCTGTTAGCCAGTTTTGAAACTATTGAGAGCGGGTCTTTCAATCATAGTAGAGAGCAAACTAGCTAGCCAACTGTATCCCCAAAAGGAAATGGAAAGCCTGCATTGTCAACCCCGAGACAAGGGTGCATAACTTACATTTTCATATTTGGTTGTGGATTTTGTTAGGCTACCTAGATGTCTTTGTTGTTCCTGTGAAAAGACTTTAATCTCCTTTGAGCTCCTAAGAAAAATGAATCCTAAGTAGTCTCTTTCTAGCTGAGATATTTTGAAATGTATGTATATTCCTTATTTAAGCCTAAGATCACTGGATTATGACTTTAATTAACATGAGAAAGATGACTCAGAATTTCACAGCTTTTTGCCACCATGATCATATTCTACTCAGCATATTATTCTGAGAGCTGCAAAAAAGAATTTGAACATATTTGACATATAATAACAAACACTGGGCTGGCAGACATATAGTAAAAGATATGTATGGGTGCATATGGAGAGAATCAATGGCATCATTTGTTCAGCTCCAAACCTCTTGGGAGCAGTCAGTTCTCCTTCAAGCTCAGGCACATTGGTGCTCCATGTGAGGAAAATAGAGCTTCCTCCATCCTCATCCACATTGCTGTGGCAGTCACATCCATCATCTCCAATATGTGTTCCTGCAGGATGCCCATGGGAGTGGAGGGGACTGTCATATTGCTACTCTGCTGCTTCCCAGAGGGCTGGGCTGGCAACGGGTTGCTACCTAAGCATGAGAGAGCTTGCCTCTGGGGAGGTAAACACACTTATGCTCTAGTTTGAAAAAGCAAGAACCAGATTTTATGTTTTTGATATGTACTGGGAAATAAATACTACTATTTCTATTTTATCAGTGATGGAGTAATAGCATCAGGTTTTCCAACTTGCCCATACAGAGCATTAGAGTCTGAACTCAGAAATGCCCAAAGCCTGATTTCTGGTGCACATGTTGGGGCCTCCTGCCAGTTAGATCCATGGTCACCATCCTTTATTTCCTTCTTTCACATTCCATTTCTTTGTAACCCTTGTACGTGGCAGCTGCTTTATGAATTTGCATTGAGTGTGGCCCTGAGCACGCAGCTGTCTCTTTGAGACTTTTTTCCCCATCAGTAAATGAGGGGTTGGACTAGATAATTTTTAAGTTGCCTTCAAGCTCCAAAATCTCCTAAGGTTATGCCAGCAGCATTTTTTACCTGAATGACCTGGTTTTCTGTCTGAGCTGCTCTTTCCTGGACCAGCTAGGAGGCTACCCTTAGGTACCTAGGAGGGTTCATGAACCCCCAAACCTGGGACTTCAACTATAATATTATGCATCCAAAGAAAGCATTTGCCAATTGAAGGAGGGGAGCAGTGCAGGACAAGGAAGCGTGAGAGCAATTATGACACTATGAACTAGGCCAGGGCGGAGGAGAGAAGCTCTGGTTCATGGGAGCAGTGCAGTCATGAGGGATTGCTGTGGGCCAGGGTGCTTTCTCAAGACTCTCTCTGGCTTACACAAAATAGCCACTTCCTTGGGCACTCATTCTGTATTTTTCCAATGTCCAGTTCTTATGACATTTATGTGACTTCCCAATACCAAGAAACAGGGTAGGTTGCTCTAATCAATGGAAAAGCCTATTTTATGTTATCTGTTAATTAATTAGCATTCTGATTTAAACCCTGTGGTAGGCTGAATTATGACCCCCAAGGATATCCAGGCCTTGATCCCCAGAACCTATGAACGTTACCTTATATGGAAGAAGTGGCTTGAAGATGTGACTGAGCTAAGGATAGTGAGATGGGGATATTATCCTTCATTATCCAGGTGGAACCTAAATGTAATTACAAATGTAGTTACAAGAGGGAAATGGGGAGAGATTTGACACAAAAGAATAAGGCAATGTGATGACAGAAACAAGACGCTATGCTGCTGGCTTCGAAGACAGAGGAAAAGGACCATGAGCCATAGAGGACCATGAATGCCAGCATCAGCTTCTGGAAGCTGGAAGAGACAGAGAATGGTTTCTCCTTGTAATGTTAGTACTAATGGTCCCTGGTCTTATAGTCTAATTGCTTTTAGCTAGCCTAAAAAATAAAACCCAAAAATCTAGTTTCTGGATATGCAGACCCTGGACCACACATAGCAAAAACCTTCTAAGAAACCCTGTTCACCTCAGGCAGCACCTTCCACTTTGATTCCCGCCACCATTCGGACTGCAAAAGGATATGGTTTTCCCCACTATGGGGCCTCTGAAATAGACATTGGTTGGTTGATTTTGCATGTAACTATAAGGAGTCTAATGGGGCTTAACAAAAATAAGCCAAAAGAAAGTACCAAGTTTACATATTGGTAAGAGGTGCACCTACTCTCATTCAGATGCAGCTGTTCTCCCTCACTTCCTCGTTACCGATGCCCTTAAATCTTCTATAGGCAACAGTGCCACCCAGCCCTGCCTGGACTGGCTGCTAGACTGGTATTTCTCAAACTTTAATATGCATAATATGCACAGGAATCACCTGGGGATCTTGTTAAAATACAAATTCTGATTCAATAGGTCTGAGGTGGGACCCAAAATTCAAAATTCTAATAAGCTCCCAAGTGATGCAAGTGTTGCTGGTCTGCAGACCACACTTTAAGTAGTGAGGTGCTAAACCACATTCTGGAAGTTTGGGCCTAAGGTAGATTCAAACTGGCACTATCAATAACAAGGTCTTGTGGAATTTTCAAAACGTTGAAGAATTTGTTTTGAGATACCTTCTCTAGATGGGGTGCTCTAGCACATTCTCCCGGTCCTGGCCTATGCCTTTGGTACTTCCTGTATGCCCTCCATCTGCATAACACCCCTTGGCCCCGTCCTGGCCTTCTAAAGAGTCTTTCCTTGTGGAGTAGGCACTAACCTTGCAGGAATCTCTTCTGCCCTTCCTAAAAGTCAGGACTTCTCCAGTTCCCTGGAATCTTACCTAAAATGTTCTGCTCTATCCTGTTCACATGCATCCCTAAGTTAAGACTTGCTCAGCCCTTAGATAAAGCATGTTTCTCTTGATTTGGGTTTATATCTAGGCCTAGACTCACTAGGGTCATGGCTCTCACAAGCAGTCATGGGTCCACCATCACCCCACAAGCTGGCTCTCCTTTGCAGGCTCCCTGCAATATCTCAGAACCTATTTTCATCTCTTCCTGTTTTAAGATTGCTACTCCCTATGGCATCGCCTATTGATTCCAGTTTCTCGTCTGAGTAATGACTCTGGCTTTGGTTGATTTAAGGAGCACAGACACTGGCATACCCTGTGCTTCATGAAGGATCCAATATTTCCTCCTCCACCTGCTACAGGTTCTTCCGCTCCTCCTGCTTCCTGCGTCCTCTATCAGAGGGCTTCTCAGCTCTCTGCTGCCCTCTCCTGGTCTCCTATGGCACTATGCTGACATCAGTTGAGCACCAAAAATAATTCCACAGCGTTACACACAGACCCTGAATAATCCTAAGAGACCTAGAAAGTGGATCAAACTAGTAAGATGAACTGGGCATCTACTACCTTTATCAGTATTTTTTTAAATAAGGATTTCAACAGAGATATGGAAAGAGAACATCCCTAATATTCATTGCTAACAGAATGAAAATCAAAAGAACAAGAAGCATAGAAAGGGGAAACTTTGCCTCCACAAATACTAGCAAACAGAACCCAACAGCACATTAAAAGGATCATACACCATGATCAAATGGGGTTTATCCCAGGAATGCAAGGATTCTTCAATATATACAAATCAATCAACGTGATACACCATATCAACAAATTGAAGGAGAAAAACCATATGATCATCTCAATAGATGCAGAGAAAGCTTTTGACAAAATTCAACACCCATTTATGATAAAAACCCTCCAGAAAGTAGGCATAGAGAGAACTTACCTCCTCATAATAAAGGCCATATATGACAAACCCACAGCCAACATCATTGTCAATGGTGAAAAACTGAAACCATTTCCACTAAGATCAGGAACAAGACAAGGCTGCCCACTCTCTCCACTAATATTCAACATAGTTTTGGAAGTTTTAGCCACAGCAATCAGAGAAGAAAAAGAAATAAAGGGAATCCAAATCGGAAAAGAAGAAATAAAGTTGTCACTGTTTGCAGATAACATGATACTATACATACAGTATCCTAAAGATGCTACCAGAAAACTACTAGAGCTAATCAATGAATTTGGTAAAGTAGCAGGATATAAAATTAATGCACAGAAATCTCTTGCATTCTTATGCACTAATGATGAAAAATCTGAAAGAGAAATTAAGGAAATACACCCATTTACCATTGCAACAAACAGAATAAAATACCTAGGAATAAACCTACCTAAGGAGACAAAAGACCTGTATGCAGAAAACTATGACACTGATGAAAGAATTTAAAGATGTTACAGGGGCTTCCCTGGTGGTGCAGTGGTTGGAGAGTCTGCCTGCTGATGCAGGGTTCGTGCGCCGGTCCGGGAAGATCCCACATGCCGCGGAGCGGCTAGGCCTGTGAGCCCAAAAAAAAAAAAAAAAAGATGATAGAAACAGATGGAGAGATATACCATGTTCTTGGATTGGGGGAATCAACATTGTGAAAATGACTATAGTACCCAAAGCAATCTACAGGTTCAATGAAATCCCTATCAAACTACCACTGGCATTTTTCACAGAACTAGAACAAAAAATTTCACAATTTGTATGGAAACACAAAAGACCCTGCATAGCCAAAGCAATCTTGAGAAAGAAAAACAGAGCTGGAGGAATCAGGCTCCCTGACTTCAGACTATACTACAAAGCTTCAGTAATCAAGACAGTATGGTACTGGCACAAAAACAGAAATATAGATCAATGGAACAGGATAGAAATCCCAGAGATAAACCCACACACATATGGTCACCTTATCTTTGATAAAGGAGGCAAGAATATACAATGGAGAAAAGACAGCCTCTTCCATAAGTGGTGCTGGGAAAACTGGACAGCTACATGTAAAAGAATGAAATTAGAACATTCCTTAACAGCATACACAAAAGTAAACTCAAAATGGATTAAAGACCTAAATGTAAGGCCAGACACTATAAAACTCTTAGAGGAACACATAAGCAGAACACTATGACATACATCACAGCAAGATCCTTTTTGAGACACCTCCTAGAGAAATGGAAATAAAAACAAAAATAAACAAGTGGGACATAATGAAACTTAAAAGCTTTTGCACAGCAAAGGAAACCATAAACAAGACGAAAAGACAGCCCTCAGAATGGGAGAAAATATTTGCAAATGAAGCAACTGACAAAGGATTAATCTCCAAAGTATACAGGCAGCACATACAGCTCAGTATCTAAAAAACCAACAACCCAATCCAGAAATGGGCAGAACTAAATAGTCACTTCCCCAAAGAAGATATATAGATTGCCAACAAACACATGAAAGGATGCTCAACATCAGTAATTAGAGAAATGCAAATCAAAACTACAATGAGGTATCACCTCACACCAGTCAGAATGGCCATCATCAAAAAATCTACAAACCGTAAATGCTGGAGAGGGTGTGGAGGAAAGGGAACTGTCTTGCACTGTTGGTGGGAATGTAAATTGATACAGCCACTATGGAGAACAGTATGGAGGTTCCTTAGAAAACTAACAATAGAACTACCATACGACCCAGCAATCCCACTACTGGGCATATACCTGGAGAAAACCATAATTCAAAAAGATTCATGTACCACAATGTTCATTGCAGCTCTAATTACAATAGCCAGGACATGGAAGCAAACCTACATGTCCATCGACACATGAATGGATAAAGCAGATGTGGCACATATATACAATGGAATATTACTCAGCCATAAAAAGAACAAAATTGAGTTATTTGTAGTGAGGTGGATGGACCTAGAGACTGTCATACAGAGTGAGGTAAGTCAGAAAGAAAAAATCAAATACCATATGCTAACACATATATATGGAATCTAAAAAAATAATGGTTCTGAAGAACCTAGGGATTCAGATGCAGACGTAGAGAATGGACTTGAGGACACGGGGAGGGGAAGGCTAAGCTGGGATGAAATGAGAGAGTGGCATGGACATATATACACTACCAAGTGTAAAATAGCTAGCTAGTGGGAAGCAGCCGCATAGCACAGGGAGATCAGCTCAGTGCTTTGTGTCCACCTAGAGGGGTGGGATAGGGAGGTTGGGAGGAAGATGCAAGAGGGAGGAGATATGGGGATATGTGTTTATGTATAGCGGATTCACTTTGTTATACTGCAGAAACTAACACACCGTTGTAAAAGCAATTATACTCCAATAAAGATGTTAAAAAAATAAAGTTAGTTGAAGAGGAAAAAAAAGGGGGGGTGGGAAACTTTGGAGCATATTTAAAGAAGAAAGACAACCCCAGTCTGGCTATACCTGTGGTTCCCAGTCCTAGCTGCAAGGATATCAAGACATATTGTTGTCTGGGTGCCACTGCAATCCAACTAAATAAGAATCTCTGAAGGTGGTTCTGATTACTTATATACTTCCTTCTCTGGTGATTTCAGTGAATATTAAAAGGGCCTTGGTTAGACTGTAAAGTGTAAGAGAGTTGTGGACTAAAACCAGGGCCTTACTGTGGAAAATGTTAAATGAGATATTTGTAATTTGTAGAGAATTATTGAATCTCTTTTAAGGAGCTGTCCCCAGCAGAGCCCATGTAGAAGTATATACCTTCACTCTCCAGACTAGTTCCTGAACCTTCCAACTGGACCTTGTTCTCAAGCCTGACCCTGTATCTCTGTACTTGCTCAACCTTCCACCACATTATGTGACCCACAAGGAGGATAAACGTCCCTTTAGGTGCTGCCCTTCCATCTGAGCAGTGCAGTCTCAGACCAACTCGGTCTCAGACCCCTCCAGCTTCATGCTGTACAAGTAGCACGCCTCTCCCCTCAACCAGTGTGCCCTGCTCTGTGGGCAGACTCAGATGGTGAAAGGTTGGGGTGAGAGAGACAAGTGGAGTTAAACTTAACGAGCAACACAACGGGGTTCTGTGAACTATTGTCACCACTAATGTTGTCCCCGTAATGTTCTGATTCCATAAAAGCGATTGTCTCTCACCTCAGCCATGATCTTTCCCATCTTTCCTTTCTATCTTATGCAATATAATCATCACACTTTCCCAAAAGACTTTCCTGACCACCCCACCTCTTGCTCAAAGTCCCCTAGTGCTGCTATCGTGTACCATTATTTTACATTTAACGTGCTATAATTTTCTTTTCTTCAAGGTGCTTACGTTCTCTATCTTACTTACCATTCTGTATGTTTAGCTGTTATATTGCAAGGTTATCTCATCTTTTTTTTTTTTTTTTGCTGTACGCAGGCCTCTCACTGCTGTGGCCTCTCCCGTTGCGGAGCACAGGCTCCGGACACGCAGGCTCAGCGGCCACGGCTCCCGGGCCCAGCCGCTCCGCGGCATGTGGGATCTTCCCAGGCCGGGGCACGAACCCATGTCCCCTGCATCGGCAGGCAGACTCTCAACCACTGTGCCACCAGGGAAGCCCAGGTTATCTCATCTTTACACTTCTTTATTACACTGGGAATGCATAGCAGGCTGCCTTGCACGTAGTGGATGTTCAGTTGGAATTTGCTGATTGGATTTCCTCCAAGCATCACTGGCTCAGTTCATGGACATAAAATCTAAACCCTGCTAAGCATCATTCTGGGGGACTTGATTTTCCCCCCTGATTTACCAGGGCTTATTAAGTCTCCCTTTACTCTCTAGAAGCCAGACTCCACGTTTCTTACCTCCTTCAGCACACACAATCATTCCAATTATCTGACCAACCTCAGTCTACCTTTTCTCCTTCCCTGTATTTACTCTGCTTAGCTAGAAGATAACTGGCAAATTCAAATTTGCATTTTTAATCAGCATTTCATTGGATTTTTACTCTATTATTCGAGTTCCTCTTATATTTAAGCTACTACTTGGTGTATGGTGACAGCGTAAATGTAAATAAGAAGGTAATTTGCTTTTCTTCATCTTTAAAAAACATCCCTGGGCTTCCCTGGTGGCGCAGTGGTTGAGAGTCCGCCTGCCGATGCA
>NW_006783080.1:505212-516288 GCF_000442215.2 Lipotes vexillifer | reverse complement strand
ACAAAAAAAAAAAAAAAAAAAAAAAAAAAAAAAAAAAATCGCTAAGCCTTAGAGAATCTTATACGAAGCAATATTGCTTTTTCTTCCTTACATGGAAACGTTACCATTTATTTTTAAGGTGAAAACAAAGGCTCTCCTAGGGTAAAACCCTCCTTATTCTAAGCCGCTTCTAGAAACAAGAATCATTTAAATTCAGTTATAGCTTTTGCCCAGTGTACACTTCCAGAGGGAAGGGAAGCTGTGCACTTAATTTGCTCTGTTCCTCTCAGCTCCGTGATGCTCTTCCCCTGTAATTCTTGTCCATCATAATATGTCCTTGACCCTGGAACAGGGTGTCTGCTTTCTCTCTACGTGGATAAATCTCATCTTGGCTAAGCTGCCCAACTCTGGGAAGACCCGAGCTGTGTGATGGTTACATGGAGCTGATATACCTTCCAGCTTTCTGTTACAATCTTACTTCCTGTAAGGAACGGCACCAAGAAACGGAGCAGAGCTTAAACAAGCTTGATTAGGGGGCGCTCCCGGGCGAGGTTCACTGGTCCGAGACAAAGGGGCCAGAGAAGTCGTGCCCGGGCGAGGGTTTGGGCAGAATTTATAGGGGAAGAAGGGAAAGGGGTGTGGTGAATCTGGGAGGGCGCAGGGTATTCCTTATTTGGTGGTCTTTTTGGGTATCGTGGCAATATCTGGTGCTGGTCGCATCAGTCTTGGGACCGTTAGTCCCGCCCCTCGAAAGGCGGGAAGGCTGGGCCGGGTGGAAAGTCCCCAGGTCAGTTCCTGGAACTGGGTGGTCCGGGAAGTTTCGGTCTGATGCAACCTGTGAGTCTGATTGCGTTCCCCGGCCTCGGGCCAGTTGACCTTACACTTCCTATGCATCAGGGTTCCCCTGTCATCCAGGTGAACGGCACAACCAAGTGAACCGCACAACCAAGTGAACATCCTTAACCCTCCCCCGATTTAGGCTCTTTGTTGCCCTCTTCCAATGTTCTCTGACACTGACACACCACACCAGGAACACTAGAAGTGAGCCTTCATCTCTCCCCTCTCTGCTTTCCCACTCCCAAGTCTGACAGCCCCTGAATAATCTTAAAATGAACCCGAGAATTTGATCATCTAAAATGGAATACAAATTATCTCTTCTCTTCAAATTAACTTAACATGTAAAGTGACCCCAAACCATAAACATAAAGGCAGTGGGATACCCAACAATGTGAGAAGTGGATAAAGGTCTGCAGGAAGTGCCTCTGCATGGCAGCTGAGCAAGGAGATGAATTCTAATGCACAGCCTCCACCAGCTCTGCCAGCAACTCGTTTTATTTCCTTATGCCAGGTTATTTAGACACCAAGCCTCCATTTTTCACATCCACAAAGTAAGCATAATTATACCTCTAGACTATTTTAGTAAGCAAGTAACAAAAATAATTAGCACTCATATTGTGCCAGACACTGTGCTGAATGTCACATATATTTCACCTTTTAATCCTCTTAATACCCACAGGAGGTAGACACTATCCTAGCCCAGGTTTACAGATGGAAAAATTGATATGATGGCTATGGAGGCACTTTTTAAAGTATTGCAGTGTGCTGTACTTGACTGAGATATTGACTTAGAATAATAGAAACTGAAGCCAAGAAAAATAACCACGTGTTGAATATGTTACAGGAAAAATAAAAAGAATGCAGCAAACAGAGCCAGGACTGGAACCAGAAGGTCCTGAGGGGTGTGGGAAGGAAAGTGCTGGACAGTTGGGGCAAACTGAAGCTCAGGAGAGGAAGCTGTGGGAGTCTTGTAGGGAAGGGCACGGATGTAGTGCTGAAGACACAGCTGTAGGCTCAGGCTTCCTATATTTCGGTCTTATTTTGGCCAATTATGAGCTGCCTCAGGCACTTAACCTTTATAAAATGAAGACAGTAACAAAGCCTACCTTGATGGATTATTATAGATAAAACGCTTAGCAGAATGTCTGGTATACAGTCAGTGCTCAATACATACTAGCTATATTAATGACTTAACCACTTGTGAATCTACACAGGTTTTCTCTCAGCAGGGAAGATCAAATGTCACAGAACCAGCAAATCATTTAACATGTAGATAACACTGGGATGACATTTTTAAGAAACCAAAGGAAATAGCAGTCAGAGAGAAGCACAGGTCAGAGTTCCGGGGATGTAGGATGACATATTCATAGACACTTGCAGATGGCCCCAAGGGTGACCTTGGACAAAAGGAAAGTCCAAAGGAAAGAAAAGGGGAAAACTGCAGTTTCCTTTCTTTTCTGTCCTTTTCACACACACACACACACACACACACACACACACACACACACATACACACACACACAAACGTCTTAGACTTTCTCCTACAACTGAACAGATTTGCTTCCCACCTCCTCCTTTGGGTTGTCTTCACATGCTAGACAGTGCTCTAACCTTTGACTCTACCTCAGAACCTGCCTAAGGTATCAAACAGCTAATAAACCACAGGTAAGGCCACCTTACTGGTGAACACGAGAGTGAATCAGCAGTTGCAACAGTGCATAGCGCTGGATGGGAGCCATCTGTCTAGCAGGTAGGGTTTAATGGGACTGATTCTTAAAGCAAAATTTAGCATGCATCTGATGGCCCAGAGCTGGCTCGCTCCCCCTGCTTTTTACTTCAGAACAGGGACAGACACTATAACGATTTGAAGATTTCTTGAAGATTAACTTTGGTTATTTTTGTTACTCCCTAGCTGTTTTTCGTAGTGTTTCACAATAAAATCCTTAAAAAGAAAAGGAATAGTATGTTTATTGCAAACATATAAAGGAAGAGCGAGGAGAGTGGTAACATTTTAAAATCTACTTTACACACTGTCTGCTCCAAAACGGAATTCCTTAGAAAGCATCTAGTGTCACGAACCAAAGAGTGTTGGTGGCCCTGTCTGAGGACTTAACTTACCTGAGGAAGAAAGCAAAGGTGGATGTAAGGGACAAGGGAGAAACTTCTCTGTATGTGAACAGGGAAGATGGAGTTAGCTGAACTTTCTGTGGCCATAAACCAAACCATACACCAGATTGGGCTGTCTCTATTTTTCCTGCCTACTTTTTGTTTTTTCAACTTCCAGATGGACAGGCACTGAAGTCTTGAGGAAATAGTTTCTCTTCACTCCAGATCTCTGCTGGGCTGAAGCTGTACAGAAAGCTTGAAATTTGCATCTCTATCACTATTCTCTGATGCCTTCTTCAAAAACTCTTGGAATCATTCCCTCTAGCTGACTTCTTACATTTCAGTTGCGACTTCATTTTAGAAAAGACCATCACTTCTCATGAATATCAGAGTTTGTTCTTTCTGTGTGTGTGCTCTTTTTTGACCTTCCCTGGCTGAACAACCTGTAGTTGACAGAAAGACTTCATTTTCCCTGCAGCTAAGTTAAATCATTAGCAGTAACTTCAAATTTAGAAAACCCCAATCCCTTACAATTTTTCAAATGATTGATTTTTCTGAGTGTTCTGAGTAAAATCATTTTGTAAAGTCACTCAAGTTATGTTAATTCAAAACTGTTTCCTCTGGCTTTGTAGTTTTTAAACTATGTTGGACTAAACATATACCTCCAGGAATAGTAATGTCTTAAATATTAAGAGCAATTGTCTACTTCATGTACAGGGAGAGCCCTGAGCCAGGTCTTTGCCTCTCTGACTTTCCTCCCAGAGGCCCAGAGACTGCCTTTATTCTTTTTTTTTTTTTCCCCACACACAAACACTGTATTTTATTTTTACAAGAGATAAATAAACTGACACCAAGCATTGTAAATGGATGACCACAACAAAAGCAACAATGATTGGCAATTACCAAACACGAAACACACTCATACTATGTCATAATATTGACATTCAGTCCAGGAATCCTCCACTGTAACAGCTCCTTTACTTTGCAGTGAAAATTGATTTGCATATTTTTTGCCTCTGAGTCCTTGTGGGATTTTTTTTTTTATTCAAACAGAAAATCACAAGAATTATAATCATCCTCATCAGTTCACTCAGTCCTATGTAATTAATTATTTTTTTTCATCTTGATATTTTGTTAGCACTTATATGAATTCATCAGCTTTCCATTAGACTTCTCAAAATGCTTATTCATTCAGTTCAGCAGTATAGTCAGTTACCAGAAACCTGTACTTGTCAGAGTCTTTTCCATGAATTCCTTGAAGATGAAACCCTTTTATAGGAACATATTTGCAAAAGCATCAGAATACGCCCAGAACTGTCTGTAAATAACAAAAGACTTAAAAATGACCATGGATAAAGATTTGATGAAAGTTCATAATAATGCAATTGACAAGGAAATTTAGTTATTTCGGAGATATACATTTTAAAGTAATAATTAGAATTATGACTTATAACATTATACCAGAACATATAAGATTTTTAGAAATTTCTTGTAATGTCTGAAACATTTATATTAACATATTTACATACAAATAACCCAAAGAAAGTTTAGTATTAGTTGTTTTTTTTTGTTGTTTGTTTGTTTTATACTGCAGGTTCTTAGTCATCAGTTTTATACACATCAGCGTATACATGTCAATCCCAATCGCCCAATTCAGCATACCACCATCCCCACCCCACCGCGGTTTTTTAGCCAGACTCATCAAAAAAAGGAGGGAGAGGACTCAAATCAATAAAATTAGAAATGAAAAAGGAGAAGTTACAACAGACACTGCAGAAATACAAATCATCCTGAGAGACTACTACAAGCAACTTTATGCCAATAAAATGGACAACCTGGAAGAAATGGACAAATTCTTAGAAATGTATGACCTTCTAAGACTGAACCAGGAAGAAACAGAAAATATGAACACACCAATAACAAGTAATGAAATTGAAACTATGATAAAAATCTTCCAACAAAAAAAAGTCCAGGACCAGGTGGCTTCACAGGTGAATTCTTTCAAACACTTAGGGAAGAGCTAATGCCCATCCTTCTCAAACTCTTCCAAAAAATTGCAGAGGAAGGAAAACACCCAAACAAATTCTATGAGGCCACCATCACCCTGATACCAAAACCAGACAAAGATACTACAAAAAAAGAAAATTACAGACCAATATCACTGATGAATATAGATGCAAAATCCTCAACAAAATACTAGCAAACAGAATCCAAAAACACATTAAAAGGTTCATACACCATGATCAAGTGGGATTTATCACAGAGATGTAAGGATTCTTCAGTATACGCAAATCAATCAATGTGATATACCATATTAACAAATTAAAGAATAAAAAACATGTAATCATCTTAGTAGATGCAGAAAAAGCTTTTGACAAAAATTCCACACCCATTTATGATAAAAACTCTACAGAAAGTGGGCATAGAGGGAGCTTACTTCAACACAATAAAGGCCATATATGAGAAACCCACAGCAAACATCATTCTCAATGGTGAAAAACTGAAAGCATTTCCTCTAAGATCAGGAACAAGACAAGGATGTCTACTCTCACCACTATTATTCAACATAGTTTTAGAAGTCCTAGCCATGGCAATCAGAGAAGAAAAAGAAATAAAAGGAATCCAAATTGGAAAAGAAGAAGTAAAACTGTCACGGTTTGCAGATGACATAATAGTATAGATACAGAATCCTAAAGATGCCACCAGAAAATTACTAGAGCTAATCAATGAATGTGGTAAGGTTGGAGGATACAAAATTAATGCACAGAAATCACTTGCATTCCTATACAATAATGATGAAAAATCTGAAAGAGAAATTAAGGAAACACTCCCATCTACCATTGCCACAAAAAGAATAACATACCTAGGAATAAACCTACCTAGGGAGACAAAAGACCTGTATGCAGAAAACTATAAGACACTGATGAAAGAAATTAAAGTTGATACCAACAGATGGAGAGACATACCATGTTCTTGGATTGGAAGAATGAATACTGTGAAAATGACTATACTACCCAAAGCAATCTACAGATTCAATGCAATCCCTATCAAATTACCAATGGCATTTTTTAAAGATCTAGGACAAAAAATCTTAAAATTTGTAAGAGACAAAAAAGACCCCGAATATCCAAAGCAGTTTTGAGGGAAAAAAACGGAGCTGGAGGAATCAGACTCCCTGACTTCAGACTATGCTACTAAGCTACAATAATCAGGACAATATGGTACTGGCACAAAAACAGAAATATAGATCATTGGAACGGGATAGACAGCCCAGAGATCAACCCATGCACCAATGGTAAACTAATCTATGACAAAGGAGGCAAGGATATACAATGGAGAAAAGACAGTCTCTTCAATTAGTGGTGCTGGGAAAACTGGACAGCTACATGTAAAAGAATGAAATTAGAACACTCATTAACACCATACACAAAATTAAACTCAAAATGGACTAGAGACCTAAATGTAAGACCAGACACTATAAAACTCTTAGAGGAAAACATAGGAAGAACACTCTTTGACATAAATCACAGCAAGATCTTTTTTGATCCACCTCCTAGAATAATGGAAATAAAAACTAAAATAAACAGGACCTAATGAATCTTCAAACCTTTTGCACAGCAAAGGAAACCATACACAAGACGAGAAGACAACCTTCAGAATGGGAGAAAATATTTGCAAAAAACTATTGGACAAAGGATTAATATCCAAAATATATAAACAGCTCATACAGCTCAATATTAAAAAAGCAAGCAACCCAATCCAAAAATGGGCAGAAGACCTAAATAGAGATTTCTCCAAAGAAGACATGCAGATGGCAAAGAAACACATGAACAGCTGCTCAACATCACTAATTATTAGAGAAATGCAAAGCAAAACTACAATGAGGTATCACCTCACACCAGTGAGAATGGGCATCATCAGAAAACATACAAACAACAAATGCTGGAGAAGGTGCGGAGAAAAGGGAACACTCTTGCACTGTTGGTGTGAATGTAAATTGATACAGCCACTATGGAGAACAGTATGGAGGCTCCTTAAAGAACTAAAAATAGAATTACCATATGACCCAGCAATCCCACTTCTGGGCATATACCCTGGGAAAACCATAATTCAAAAAGACACATGCACCCCAGTGTTCATTGCAGCACTATTTACAATAGCCAGGTCATGGAAGCAACCTAAATGCCCATCGACAGACGAATGGATAAAGAAGTTGTGGTACATATATACAATGGAATATTACTCGGCCATAAAAAGGAATGAAATTGTGTCATTTGTGGAGGTGTGGATGCATCTAGAGCGTGTCATACAGAGTGAAGTAAGTCAGAAAAAGAAAAGCAAATATCGTATATTAACGTATATATGTGGAACCTAGAAAATGGTACAGATGAACCAGTTTGCAGAGCAGAAATTGAGACACAGAAGTAGAGAAAAAACGTATGGGCACAAAGCGGTGAAAGCGGCAAGGGGTGGGGATTGTGGTGTGATTAACTGGGAGATTGGGATTGACATGTATACACTGCTGTGTATAAAACGGATAACTAATAAGAAAAAAAATAGATAGCTAGTGGGAAGCAGCTGCATAACACAGGGAGATCAGCTCGATGCTTTGTGATCACCTAGAGGGGTGGGATCAGGAGGGTGGGAGGGAGATGCAAGAGGGAGGAGATATGGGGATATATGTATCGCTGATTCACTTTGTTATAAGGCAGAAACTAACAAACCATTGTAAAGGAAATATACTCCAATAAAGGTGTTAAAATAAATAAATGAATTATTGAAAAACATATAATATACAAATAAAATGTTCTCTCCGTGAATGCTAAAGCTCCTAAGTGCCAAAATTATTTGCTGTTTCAGAAACATCTTTATTAAGGCATATCTGACATGAAATAAATTATACATATTACTCCCCCCCAAAAAAAACAATAGAATTAGAAATGAAAAAAGAGAAGTAACAACTGACACTGCAGAAATACAAAGGATCATGAGAGATTACCAGAGGCAACTCTGTGCCAATAAAATGAACAACCTGGAAGAAATTGACGAATTCTTAGAAAAGCACAACCTTCTGAGACTGAACCAGGAAGAAATAGAAAATATAAACAGACCAGTCACAAGCACTGAAATTGAAACTCTGATTAAAAATCTTCCAACCAACAAAAGCCCAGGACCAGATGGCTTCACAGGCGAATTCTATCAAACATTTAGAGAAGAGCTAACACTTATCCTTCTCAAGCTCTTCCAAGATACAGTAGAGGGAGGAACACTCCCACACGCATTCTACGAGACCACCATCACCTGATACCAAAACCAGAGAGAGATGTCACACAAAAAAGAAAACTACAGGCCAATATCACTGATGAACATAGATGCAAAAATCCTCAACAAAATACTAGCAAACAGAATCCAACAGCACATTAAAAGGATCATACACCATGATCAAGTGGGGTTTATCCCAGGAATGCAAGGATTCTTCAATATATGCAAATCAGTCAATGTGATAAAGCATATTAACAAATTGAAGGAGAAAAACCATATGATCATCCCAACAGATGCAGATAAAGCTTTTGACAAAATTCCACACCCAGTTATGATAAAATCCCTCCATAGAGTAGGCATAGAGGGAACTTACCTCAACATCATAAAGGCCATATATGATGAACCCACAGCCAACATTGTTCTCAATGGTGAAAAATTGAAACCACTGCCACTAAGATCAGGAACAAGACAAAGTGGTGCATTCTCACTATTATTCAACATAGTTTTGGAAGTTTTAGTCACAGCAATCAGAGAAAAAAAGGAATAAAAGGAATCCAAATCAGAAAAAAAGAAAACTGTCACTGTTTTCAGATGACATGATACTATACATACAGTATCCTAAAGATGCTACCAGAAAACTACTAGAGCTAATCAGTGAATTTGGTAAAGTAGCAGGATATAAAATTAGTGCACAGGAACCTCTTGCATTCCTATATACTAATGATGAAAAATCTGAGAGAACAACTAAGGAAACACTTCCATTTACAACAAAATTTACCCTTCCATTGCAACAAAAAAATAAAATACCTAGGAATAAACCTACCTAAGGAGACAAAAGACCTGTATGCAGAAAACTATGACACTGATGAAAGAAATTAAAGATGATAGAAACAGATGGAGAGATATACCATGTTCTTGGATTGGAAGAATCAACATTGTGAAAATGACTATACTACCCAAAGCAATCTACAGATTCAATGCAATCCCTATCAAACTACCACTGGCATTTTTCACAGAACTAGAACAAAAAATGTCACAATTTGCATGGAAACATGAAAGATCCCGATTAGCCAAAGCAATCTTGAGAAAGAAAAACTGAGCTGGTGGAATCAGGCTCCTGGACTTCAGACTACACTACAAAGTACAGTAATCAAGACAGTATGGTACTGGCACAAAAACTGAAGTGGGGGAACACTCTGACACTCATTCTACAAGGCCACCATCACCCTGATACCAAAGCCAGAAAAAGATGTCACAAAGACAAAAACAGAGGTGTTCTCTTCTTGTTTTCTCCTCCTCGTCATCACTTGCTTGATCTATTTGAACACAGGCTTGGTCCCTCTTGGTTCACATTAGGTGGGTAATTCCAAGAGCAAAACAAAGCATTTTAATAGAACTTCTTCCAGGCCACCATTTTAAAATGATTTTTTTTCTTATTTCTGAAAAATAGTCATAACAAGTATCTTTGAACTTCATATCATCTTTATTTTTTTGACCATCTTTATTGGAGTATAATTGCTTTACAATTGTGTCTTAGTTTCTGCTGTATAACAAAGTGAATCAGCTATATGTATACATATATCTCCATATCCCCCCCACCTTGCGTCTTCATCACACCCTCCCTCCCCACCCTTCTGGGTGGACACAAAGCACCGAGCTGGTCTCCCTGTGCTATGTGGCTGCTTCCCACTAGCTATCTATTTTACATTTGGTAGTGTATATATGTCCATGCTACCCTCTCACTTCTTTTCAGTTTACACTTCCCCCTCCCTGTGTCCTCAGGTCCCTTCTCTATGTTTGCCTTTTTATCCCTTTCCTGCCCCTAGGTCCTTCAGAAACTTTTAATTTTTTTTGGATTCCATATATATGTGTTAGCATGTGGTATTTGGTTTTCCCTTTCTGACTTATTTCACTCTATGATATTCTCTAGTTCCATCCACCTCACTACAAATAACTCAATTGAGTTTCTCTTTATGGCTGACTGATATTCCATTGTATATATGTGCCACATCTTCTTTATCCATTTATCACTCGATGGACACTTAGGGTGCTTCCACGTCTTGGCTATTGTAAATAGAGCTGCAATGAACATTGTGGTACATGACTCTTTTTGAATTATGGTTTCCTCCGGGTATGTGCCCAGTAGTGGGATTGCTGGGTCGTATGGTAGTTCTGTTTTTAGTTTTCTAAGGAACCTCCATACTGTTCTCCATAGTGGCTGTATCAATTTACATTCCACCAACAGTGAAAGAGGGTTCCCTTTCCTCCACACCCTCTCCAGCATTTACTGTTTGTAGATTTTTGGATGATGGCCATTCTGACTGGTGTGAGGTGATACCTCATTGTAGTTTTGATTTGCATCTCTCTAATGATTAGTGATGTTGAGCATCCTTTCATGTGTTTGTCGGCAATCTGTATATCTTCTTTGGAGAAATGTCTATTTAGGTCTTCTGCCCATTTTTGGATTGGGTTGTTTGTTTTTTTGATATTGAACTGCATGAGCTGCTTGTATATTTTGGAGATTAATCCTTTGTCAGTTTCTTCATTTGTAAATATTTTCTCCCATTCTGAGGGCTGTCTTTTCATCTTGTTCATGGTTTCCTTTGCTGTGCAAAAGCTTTTAAATTACATTAGGTCCCATTTATTTATTTATTTTTATTTCCATTTCTCTAGGTGGTGGGTCAGAAAGGATCTTGCTGTAATGTGTGTCGAGTGTTCTGCCTATGTTTTCCTCTAAGAGTTTTATAGTGTCTAGCCTTACATTTAGGTCTTTTTTTTTTTTTTTTTTTTCTGCATTACGCAGGCCTCTCAATGTTGTGGCCTCTCCCGTTGTGGAGCACAGGCTCTGGACGTGCAGGCTCAGCAGCCATGGCTCATGGGCCCAGCTGCCCT
>NW_006783080.1:484046-505182 GCF_000442215.2 Lipotes vexillifer | reverse complement strand
GTGTCCCCTGCATCGGCAGGCGGACTCTCAACCACTGCGCCACCAGGGAAGCCCACATTTAGGTCTTTAATACATTTTGAGTTTATTTTTGTGTATGGTGTTTGGGAGTGTTCTAATGTCATTGTTTTACATGTAGCTGTCCAGTTTCCCCAGCACCACTTATTGAAGAGGCTGTCTTTTCTCCATTGTATACTCTTGCCTCCTTTATCAAAGATAAGGTGACCATATGTGCATTTGGTTTATCTCTGGGCTTTCTATCCTGTTCCATTGATCTATATTTCTGTTTTTGTGCCAGTACCATACTGTCTTTTTTCTTTTTTTTTTCATATTGTCCTGATTACTGTAGCTTTGTAGTATAGTCTGAAATCAGAGAGCCTGATTCCTCCAGCTCCGTTTTTCTTTCTCAAGATTGCTTTTGCTAATCGGGGTCTTTCATGTTTCCATGTAAATTGTGACATTTTTTGTTCTAGTTCTGTGAAAAATGCCAGTGGTAGTTTGATAGGGATTGCATTGAATCTGTAGATTGCTTTGGGTAGTGTAAGTCATTTTCACAATGTTGATTCTTCCAATCCAAGAACATGGTATATCTCTCCATCTGTTTCTATCATCTTTAATTTCTTTCATCAATGTCTTATAGTTTTCTGCATACAGGTCTTTTGTCTCCTTAGGTAGGTTTATTCCTAGGTATTTTATTTTTTTGTTGCAATGGAAGGGTAAATTTTGTTGTAAATGGAAGTGTTTCCTTAGTTGTTCTCTCAGATTTTTCATCATTAGTATATAGGAATGCAAGAGGTTCCTGTGCATTAATTTTATATCCTGCTACTTTACCAAATTCACTGATTAGCTCTAGTAGTTTTCTGGTAGCATCTTTAGGATACTGTATGTATAGTATCATGTCATCTGAAAACAGTGACTATTTTATTTCTTCTTTTCTGATTTGGATTCCTTTCATTTCTTGTTTTTTCTCTGATTGCTGTGACTAAAACTTCCAAAACTATGTTGAATAATAGTGGTGAGAGTGGGCAGCCGTGTCTTGTTCATGATCTTAGGGGAAATGGTTTCAGTTTTTCACCATTGAGAACAATGCTGGCTGTGGGTTCATCATATATGGCCTTTATGATGTTGAGGTAAGTTCCCTCTATGCCTACTCTATGGAGGGATTTTATCATAACTGGGTGTAGAATTTTGTCAAAAGCTTTTTCTACATCTATTGAGATGATCATATGGTTTTTCTCTTTCATTTTGTTAATATGCTTTGTCACATTGACTGCTTTGCATATATTGAAGAATCCTTGCATTCCTGGGATAAACCCCATTTGATCATGGTGTAGGATCCTTTTAGTTTGCTGTTGGATTCTGTTTGCTAGTATTTTGTTGAGGATTTTTGCATCTATGTTCATCAGTGATATTGGCCTGTAGTTTTCTTTTTTGTGTGACATCTCTCTCTGGTTTTGGTATCAGGGTGATGGTGGCCTCGTAGAATGAGTTTGGGAGTGTTCCTCCCTGTACTATATCTTGGAAGAGTTTGAGAAGGATAGGTGTTAGCTCTTCTCTAAATGTTTGATAGAATTCGCCTGTGAAGCCATCTGGTCCTGGGCTTTTGTTGGTTGGAAGATTTTTAATCAGAGTTTCAATTTCAGTGCTTGTGATTGGTCTGTTTATATTTTCTATTTCTTCCTGGTTCAGTCTCAGAAGGTTGTGCTTTTCTAAGAATTTGTCAGTTTCTTCCAGGTTGTTCATTTTATTGGCATAGTGTTGCTTGTAGTAATCTCTCATGATCCTTTGTATTTCTGCAGTGTCAGTTGTTACTTCCCCTTTTTCCTTTCTAATTCTATTGATTTGAGTCTTCTCCCATTTTTTCTTGATGAGTCTGGCTAATGGTTTATCAATTTTGTTTATCTTCTCAAAGAATCAGCTTTAAGTTTTATTGATCTTTGCTATCGTTTCTTTCATTTCTTCTTCATTCATTTCTGATGTGATCTTTTTGATTTCTTTCCTTCTGCTAAGTTTGGGGTTTTTTGTTCTCTTTTTCTAATTGCTTTAGGTTTAAGGTTACTCTGTTTATTTGAGATGTTTCTTGTTTCTTGAGGAAGGATTGTATTGCTATAACCTTCCCTCATAGAACTGCTTTTGCTGCATCCCATAGGTTTTGTGTCGTCGTGTTTCATTGTCATTTGTTTGTATATATTTTTTGATTTCCTCTTTGATTTTTTCGGTGATCTCTTGGTTATTTAGTAGTGTATTGTTTAGCCTCCATGTGTTTGTATTTTTACAGATTCTTTCCTGTAATTGATATCTAGTCTCATAGCGTTGTGGTCGAAAAAGTACTTGATATGATTTCAATTTTCTTAAATTTACTAAGGCTTGTTTTGTGATCCAAGATATGGTCTCTGCTGGAGAATGTTCCATGAGCCCTTGAGGAGAAAGTGTGTTCTGTTGTTTTTGGATGGAATGTGCTATAATTATCAATTAAATCCATCTTGTTCAATGTATCACTTAAAGCTTGTGTTTCCTTATATATTTTCATTTGCGATGATCTGTCCATTGGTGAAAGTGGAGTGTTAAAGTCCCGTATTATGATTGTGTTACTGTTGATTTCCTCTTTTATGGCTGTGAACATTTCCCTTATATATTGAGGTGCTCGTATGTTGGGTGCATCAATATTTACAATTGTTTTATCTTGTTGCATTGATCCCTTGTTCATTATGTAGTGTCCTTTTTTTCTTGTAATAGTCTTCATTTTAATGTTTCTTTTGTCTGATATGAGAATTGCTACTCCAGCTTTCTTTTGATTTCCATTTGCATGGAATATCTTTTTCCATCCCCTCACTTTCAGACTGTATGTGTCCCTCGGTCTGAGGTGGGTCACTTGTAGACAGCATATATACGGGTCTTGTTTTTGTATCCATTCAGCCAGTCTTTGTCTTTTGGTTGGAGCATTTAATCCATTTACATTTAAGGTAATTGTAGATATTTATGTTCCTATTACCATTTTCTCAATTGTTTTGGGTTTGTTATTGTACGTCTTTTCCTTCTCTTGTGTTACCTGCCTAGAGAAGTTCCTTTAGCATTTGTTGTAAAGCTGGTTTTGTGGTGTTGAATTCTCTTATATTTTGCTTGTCTGTAAAAGTTTTAATTTCTCCATCAAATCTGAATGAGATCTTTGATGGGTAGAGTAATCTTGGTTGTATGTTTTTCCCTTTCATCACTTTACATATGTCCTGTCACTCCCTTCTGGCTTGCAGAGATTCTGCTGAAAGACCAGCTGTTGACCTCATGGGGATTCCCTTGTATGTTATTTGTTGTTTTCCCTTGCTGCTTTTAATATTTTTTGTTTTTATTTAATTTTTGATAGTTTGATTAATATGTGTCTTGGCGTGTTTTTCCTTGGATTTATCCTGTATGGGATTCTCTGGGCTTCCTTGACCTGATTGACTATTTCCTTTCCCGTATTAGGGAAGTGTTCAACTATAATCTCTTCAAATATTTCCCATCTTTACTATCATCACTATGAGTTCTTTTTCAGGTAGACTGCCTATTTCCTCTTCATTTGTTTGGTCTTGTGGGTTTTTACCTTGCTCCTTCATCTGCTGTGTGTTTCTCTGTCTTCTCATTTTGCTTAACTTACTGTGTTTGGGGTCTCCTTTTCACAGGCTGCAGGTTTGTAGTTCCCATTATTTTTAGTGTCTTCCCGCAGTGGCTAAAGTTGGTTCAGTGGGTTATGTAGGCCTCCTGGTGGAGTTGACTGGTGCCTGTGCTCTGGTGGATGAGGCTGAATCATGTCTTTCTGGTTGGCAGGACCATGTCCGATGTTGTGTTTTGGGGTGTTTGTGACCTTATTATGATTTTAGGCAGCCTCACTGCTAATGGGTGGGGTTGTGTTCCTGTCTTGTTAGTTGTTTGGGATAGGGTGTTTAGGACTGTAGCTTGCTGCTCGTTGAGTGGGTCTTAGCATTGAGTTGAGATCTGTTGCAGTGCTTTCACCATTTGATATTACTTGGTCCCAGGAAGTCTCCTGGGGACCAATGTCCTTAACTTGGCTCTCCACCTCAGAGTCACAGGCCTGGTGCCCGGCCAGAGCACCAAGTCCCTGTCAGCCACATGGCTCAGAAGAAAAAGGAGAAAAACGGAAAGAAAGAAAGAAAAAAATAAATTAAATTAATGTATTAAAATAAAAAATTATTAAAAATAAAAAAATTGAAAGGTAATAAAAAAAAGAAAAAGAAAAAAGAAAGAAAGAAAGAAGCGAGCAACGAAACCAAAAAACAAATCCACCAATGATATCAAGTGCTAAAAACTATACTAAAAAAAAAAAAAAAAACTGGACAGACAGAACCCTAGGACAAATGATAAAAGCAAAGCTATACAGACAAAATCACACAAAGAAGCATACACATGCACTCACAAAAAAAATAAGGAAAAAATATATATATTAAAAAAGGAAGAGAGCAACAAATTCAGTAAACAAATCTACCAATGATAATAAGCTCTAAATACTAAACTAAAATAAATATAAAACCAGAAACAAATTAGATGCAGAAAGCAAACCCCAAGTCTACAGTTGCTCCCAAAGTCCACCCCCTCAATTTTCGGATGATTCATTGTCTATTCAGGTATTCTAGAGATGCAGGGTACATCAAGTTGATTGTGGAGATTTAATCTGCTGCTCCTGAGGCTGCTGGAGAGATTTCCCTTCCTCTTCTTTGTTTGCACAGCTCCTGGGGTTCAGCTTTGGATTTGGCCCCGCCTCTGCATGTAGGTCATCTGAGAGCATCTGTTCTTCACTCAGAGAGGATGGGGTTTAAGTAGCAGCTGATTAGGGGGCTTGGCTCACTCAGGCCGTGGGGAGGGATGGGTACAGAATGCGGAGCAAGCCTATGGTGGCACAGGCCGGCGTGACGTTGCACCAGCCGGAGGTGCGCAGTGCGTGCTCCCGGGGAAGTTGTCCCTGTTTCCCGGAACCCTGGCAGTGGCGGGCTGCACAGGCTCCCGGGAGGGTGGTGTGGATAGTGACCTGTGCTTGCACACAGGCTTCTTGGTGGTTGCAGCAGCAGCATTAGCATTTCATGCCCGTCTCTGGTGTCCGAGGTGATAGCTGTGGCTTCTGCCCGTCTCTGGAGCTCGTTCAGTCAGTTCTCTGCCTTCTGTGGGCAGACAGGCAGACAGGCAAGGAATCCCCTCTCCTCACACACCCTGAAACAATGGTCTCTTGCCTCTTCAGCAGGTCCAGGCTTTTTCCTGAACTCCCTCCTGGTTAGCTGTGGTGCACTAGCCTTCTGGCTGTGTTCACACAGCAACCCCAGTCCTCTCCCTGGGGTCTGACCTCTGAAGCCCGAGCCTCAGCTCCCAGCCCCCACCCACCCTGGCGGGTGAGCAGACAAGCCTCTCAGGCTGGTGAGTGCTGGTTGGCACTGATCCTCTGTGTGGGAATCTTTCTGCTTTGCCCTCCGCACCCCTGTGGCTGCGCTTTCCTCCGTGACTCCGAAGCTTCCCCCCTCTGCCACCTGCAGTCTCCGCCCACGAAGGGGCTTCCTAGTGTGTGGAAACCTTTCCTCCTTCACAGCTCCCTCCCACTGGTGCAGGTCCTGTCCCTATTCTTTGTCTCTGTTTTTTCTTTTTTCTTTTGCCCTACCCAGTTATGTGGGGAGTTTCTTTCCTTTGGGGAGGTCTGAGGTCTTCTGCCAGCATTCAGTAGGTGTTCTGTAGGAGTTGTTCCACATGTAGATGTATTTCTGGTGTATTTGTGGGGAGGAAGGTAACCTCTATGTCTTCTCCTCTGCCATCTTGAAGGTCCTTCCTAATGAGCCTACTGTACTATTTTTATAACCTGCTTTTTTTGTTTACTAAACAATATTTCACACCCATCTTTCTAAGCCAGTAAATGTAGATCCTTACCTTCATGTGTAATGGTTGGATATGTTTGATTGTAAATATGTACTCATATATTAATCAAGCCTTTATTTGTGGACCATTGAAGCTGTTTCCATTAGCTTTCTATTATAAGCAACGTTATAACTGATAGACTTCATAGGGCAATTGCTTATTATTTGACTGTCTCCCCCAATGGCCTATGGCTTCTCCAGGACATTGGCTTTGTGCACACTTCTTTTTTCCATGAGGGAAGCGCTTTCTCATTTGCTTAGTAGTTTTTATGTCTTTTAAAAATCTTTTTCTACTAGATAAAAGTGGCATTCACAACCCGTTAAAGCATATCCTTCATCCTAGATTGCCCAATTAAATCAAGGAAAGCCTTGCAGTACTTTAGGGCAGTGAGTTTTAAACTTTTTTGACCATGACCCTCATTAAGTAGTACATTTTTTAAAATCATGAATCAGAACATACTTTTATATAACAAAAATTTCACTAAATAATACTCTTACAGTATGTAACATATTCTGACATTTTCTGTTCTATTTCATTTTAAATGTATATTTTAAATGAATATACTATTACATTTATTTCTTTAAATCTAGATGTAGCCATCTAATTGATTTTATGAGTCACTAACGGCTTGCTTCCCACAGTGTGTAAAACACTCATGTAGAGTATCAGGAGGACTGGTGAGGTGTGCAAGTCCTGCTGCCAACATTTTTTGGCTTTCCAACTTTGCTGTAAGTAGACAACTCTGAAGGAGTATTTTCTTCTCCTTGCTGCCAGAGATTTTGTATTTTAAATACCAATCTCTGCTATCTCCACTACCACTGCACAGCCACCTACACATACATTCTCATTGACAAAAATGTCTTTTAGCAATGAACTTTTGAGAGGTATACACATATGCCAATTGAAATTATGGCATTGTATTTACACACACACACACACACACACACACACACACACACACACACACACACACACACACACACACACACACACACACACAATGGTCCAGGCTAAGCAGAAACAGAGGCTTAGGAAATAGAATTCCTATCTATGAAGCGGGTACCATCTAATGGAAGAAAAAGGACAAACCAATTTCAGATAGGCTGAAACCCCAGATACAGTTCTGGGGATGTGTTTTGTGCTGATGTCAGAGGCTTCCTGTCAGGGTTCTAGTGCCCCAGGTTGGCAAACCTTCCCTCCACCCAGCACAAAGGACAGTCGTTGCTCGGGCCCACTTTTCCTTCATTATTGAGAATCCACCTCGCCTCCCTTCCACCCTAGCTCCTCCTCTATCAATTCCTCTTTATGAGGACACCGGGGTCTCCATGGGATGCCTCCTTCCCCTACCAACTACATGAACCTCTGATGGGACTCTCACTCCTTCTAGTTAGCAACTTTCCTAATCTCCTTTCTCACCTTAACCCGCCCCTCAGAACTTACTTTCCAGGAGAGGCATTTGAAAAAGTTGTAAGAGTGACAATCATATTTCCTTTCTGGCTCTTTCCTTTAGCTTTCTTTTTGAATGATAGCCCTTGGAGGTGGGGGTTACAGATAAATTTATCATTCTTTTTGGTGTTATTCCATTAGATAACAGCATCAACTAACTGATATCTCACATACCCCTTTCATATCCTGGGTACCTACAGGTCCTCAGAAAAGAGCCAAGATTCAGATTTGGGGTGACAGCAGAAGCAGTGAAACTTTGGGAGAAAAAATGCTATCCATTATAGGAGCTTTTAAATTAAAAAAAAAAAAAAATGTTTTTTTAGCTGATTTATGCATCTTCTTGTTTTTGTCCAAGTTTAATCAGGTACATAGCTGATATGTATAAATTGATCTTTTAATGTAATCAATTGATAATTGAGTGTCTGCTGTGCTTCTAGTAGTTACAGGGCATAATTTGAGGTTCTATGTGGCATATGAAGAAATAAAGAATGTGCTCCTGGCCCTCAAGAAAAAATGGTTCTGTGGGAAAGACAGGGTACATGTATTTGAAAAGAAAATGTGCAGCAGTTAAAGCTAAAGGCAAATTAAGTAATTTAGAAAAACATTTCCCCAGGAGTTCAAAAGCAAGTATTATATTACAAACATGGGTTCTATCTGGGGATGTAAAATTTTGAGATGGGTCTGAAAGATGAGTAGCACTTAGTCAATGGCCTGGAGAATATATCCTGGACAACTAAACATAGGCAAAGTGGCAAAAAGGGTAATTGGTGGGGTTTAAGGGAGCAGTGAATAAATCCTTTAGACAGGATTTATTCCAGACAAGTAGGGTTCCAAAACTACCCTGAAGGTCAAGTTTGGGGCTGGGCCAAAGCAATCTGTTCAAGGCCCAATATTGCCATATACTTAGGTTATAAAGACATAAATAAATCCTTTGAATTTTCAGTTTGTCATCTCATCCCCCATTTTTGATGAATTTTTCGAATGCTGTCTCTGAGCATATATTTCTAAAAGCTCTCCAGACAGCAATTCGTGTTCATCTGGCTCAACGTGGAGCATTCTGTGGAATCTACAGCTAATGAGTGACTGGAGAGCAAAGCTGAACAGTGATTGACTGTTAGTCATGTACAGGTTTGCTGATGCTGCTTCCGGGACCTGTGGTGGTGTTCTTAAATCCTTCAGCTTTTCCTTGATGAGTTGTTACACTATATGTAATATGCAGCCAATAGTCTGATTATGAGAATGTTTACCTCTTGTATACTGTAAAGGAAAGCACATCAGTGTAGGGATGGACTAGACTTGGATTGTGCAGCTAACTATCTGCACAACCTTGGGCAAGTCACATACTCTCCCTGAGCCAAACAATCTCATCTATAAAATATAGACAGAAACATTTTGTAAACTCTAAATCACTGTGTAAGTGTAGGGTATGATAGTTTTTGCCTCATCACTACCAGGCTAGTTTGTTCAACTACTAACTGGTGATGTTACAGAAATTTGTCATTGACATTTTGTTTCATCACACTCTAGAGCAGTGAATCTGAACTTTATTTGGTTATATCGGGTTGGCCAAAAATTTCGTTCGCGATTTTCCGTGACATCATGCAGAAAAACCCAAACGAACTTTTTGACCAACCCACAGATATAAGTGAAAATAATAATAAGGAAAACAACAATAAGGATAATGACTGCTTGTTAGTGCTAACTGTATGAAAGGCACTGTTATATAGGTTTCACATGTGTTATATCATTAATCCTCACAACTCTATGAGGTAAGTACTGTTATTATCCCCTTTACCAATGGGAAAAATGAGGCTCAGAGAAGTTGGGCAATTTGTCCAATAACAAGAAGAGCTGGGATTCCAACCCAGGCAGTCTGGTTCTAAAGTCCATGTTCTAAACCACACCTTTTTCCCTAAGTAGACACAGACACTCAAATTTCATATTGTCCCTAAAGGTCTGTGGATTACAAATTTAAAACTCCCACTTTGGAGAAAACAATAGTCCATGTTTAGCATTCTTTAGAATGTATGACTCAATTATACATACATTTTTTTCCTAACACTGTAGCTATATTTCAAGAGGCACACATACAGAAACCCAAAATGGAATTTCCTATTCCTCGCTTTTACGCACCCTCCTTTTTACCCTATTTCTATGTGACCTGTGACCGGCTGTGTTTGAAAATGTTAAGGCTGGAGATCAGCACCCTCCACTCTCCCACCAGCCCGTGAGGCTTCCCTTCCATCACCCTGGCCAGGTTACTAATTGCTGAGAACAGCATGAACGTTCAGAATGTACTGCTGCTTCATTCTTAAAAGTGAGTCTGGTTTGGTGAATGTCATCCAACTTCAGAAATCAAAGAGCCTCCTCCAGAGCTGGCAGCTCAGAGCTCTTAGAAAGGAAATTTAAACCGCTTCCATAACCCACAGGGGAACCTGCTGCTGAAAGAGCTACACATGGGGTAAATGTAAAGCGTTGCTCAAAACGGCCATCACAGACAGCAATTTTCAGTCAGTGAGCACTCCTTGGAATGGATGTTTTAGAAGGCATATCTGCAAGGACGTGACCGCGTGCCTGAGGTCAGTGCCCTGGAGGAGGCATGAGGCTGCTGGAAGGTGCCAGATGGGGTCCTAGCCAGAGTAGGGATTCTGAGATCTTAACTTTCCTTCCAGAAGTTTTTGGGTTGCACGTGGCTCGTTCTTATGTAGATTTTATGGATGCAAAAAAGGAGGGTTTCAGCAGCACACAACTCTACACTTCTCTTTCTATTCCCCGTAAAGCTTTTATGGAAGAAATTCCACACTCCATAGAGTGTCAGCTTTTTACCTTGACAACATCTCCCCAGGTAACGTTAAAACTATGTCATTTATAAAATCGAATGACATTTGTTTTAAATGTTCTTTCCTGTTCTCACTTTTTTCCATGAAAAATAGAGTACATTTAATTGTTTGGGGGAGAGATGTGTCATATCTGGCCTTGAGCAATACAAGTATGTGAGGCAGGTGAGGGAGAGATGGTAGCTGTACTCAGCAAGCCTGCGGGTGGGGAAAGCTACCATCATCACCATCATCACCAATATCATCATCTTTTTAACATCTGTGTACATTATATCATTTCATTCTCACCATAACCTTATCAAATTGTCACTATTAGTGTTGCATCCTGAGAAAACTGAATCACAGAGTCTAAGTAGCTCGTCCAAAGTCACGTCGCTAGTTTTTAAGAGTTTGAGCCCAGATATTCTGGTTCCACAGCTACTACTACACACCCTACTCTCAAGATCACCTTAGGGTTTCTTGACAAATATGTATTCATTACTTACTCTGAGCATGTGAAATGGAAGAGAGAAAAGAAACGAATCCTTTTTGCATACCTACAATATTAACTTAAATTTAATGACATAGTTTATCCTTATTTTGATTCCTGTTTCATTGTTTTATTTGTAGAAATAGAAAGGCAGAAATTAAGGGATGTGCCCAAGATGACTCTGTTAGGAAGTAATGGAGTCAGCATCTAGGGACCATCTGGGATATTGATACCAACAGAAACACAAGAGAAGGAGCCTCTTGATGCCTCCCTCTTTTTTTTTTTTTTTTGAATAGCAGGTGGACATTCTCCTGGGAGAGGGCTGAGGTACAGGCAGCTGTGGCAAACATCTGGCAGGATTCCATACAGTCCTCTGTTGCATTCTCTTGTTCTTATTCTAAGTTTAACTTTGATTGTGAACTTGGACTTGCTTGGGCTGCCTAGCTTCCCCCCACCTTCCCTGCCAACCCAGTCCTCAGAAGGGCTAGCTCAGTTTGTGGCCTCCACTCACTTTTCTGGGTTCCAGATAGCCATGCTGATGCTGCCCACTCACTCAGGCTCCAGTCCAGCCCTGGGCCACTGCTCCTCCCTCACACTCCCTTCCCTATGCCAGGGCAGGGCAGAGAATGTGGGGTCTGAAAGTTGTTTCCTTGCCCTAAGAATGCCACAGTGTAACCAGGAATTCAAAACACACATTTGTGAAACAAGAGATTACAATAGCAAGACAGCCTGTAAGCAAAGAGTGGGTGTAAAGACTGAAAAAAAAAAGCAGCAGAGAGTGTAAAGGAATTCAACATATGTATACACTACCAAACGTAAAATAGATAGCTAGTGGGAAGCAGCCGCATAGCACAGGAGATCAGCTTGGTGCTTTGTGACCACCTGGATGGGTGGGCTAGGGAGGGTGGGAGGGAGGGAGACGCAAGAGGGAGGAGATATGGGAACATATGTATATGTATAACTGATTCACTTTGTTATAAAGCAGAAACACACCATTGTAAAGCAATTATACTCCAATAAAGATGTAAAAAAACAAAAAAACCAAAAACATAAATCTGGGTTATTTTCTAGGAATCCTGGTGACAGCTGAGCATTCCTTGGGCTGCTGGTGTCCCAGAGCAATGCAGTCTCCCCAATGACCAGAGTTTTAACTTCTAATAGAGATCAACCAATTAACTACCAATGAACAGGTGTGTATGCTCTTAGCAGGTGGTATGCAAAAGAAGCCCACAGGGGGCTTAGCACGCAGCTGGGCAGTATCCCTCCCTATGATCTGTTGAGGGAGACTGTACAGTGTTTCTTTCTACAGGTGAAGATTCCTGACATGGCTTGTAACTCAAACTTCGCCAGGCCACCCCATCCCCTTCCTTTTCTAACCCCACAATCATTATCCTAAAAAGAATTTTCACTTTAGAAAGTGACCTTGGTGAGCTGAAGCTTGTAGTTTTAAAAGCCCCCTAAGGTTTCATTTTGAAAAGTCATCATGGACTTTAGATTGACTTTCTCTTGAAGGCTGCTTAAACCTTGTTCATTTGGGAGCACAAAAGAGAAGGTTTAGGAATCCCAAGGCTTCAATTGCCAGCTGTCTCATTTCTCTGCTCACATTTTTTTCTCCTCTCCAGCAAGATTAAGATGAGTGAAATAATTTCTTTCTTTTAAGATATCATTGTAACATTCAAGTTTTCCATTACTGTCAATTTCTTGAAACTTGTCTCATTAGCATTTTCAGGACAGTTTTTTTAAAAAAAAAGAAACCTTTCATCAAGGAAAAAAATGTGCATAATCTCTAAATGCAAGTAAGTTGTCACGGGATTTCATTGGCATAAATTTGTCCTCTCTTGTCTTCATTTTTGCTTTCTCAGTTCCTCTTTTAATATCTTAGAGCCTGGGAATCATACCAAGTCTCTTTGATTTGAAGAGTTGGAAAGAAGTAGCCTAGATTACAAAGTAAAATGTCTTGGTCACAATGTATACAGAGGGACTGTGAGGCTGTTAGATTGTACCCCAAAGGACTGCTAAGAACAAAGGGAGAAATGCCAAAAGCCCAATCAAAGTAATGTAAATAACATTCTAGATGAAATCAACCCATGACTCCAGAGTTTTCTGCAAGCTCCACATGTTTTTCATGTTTTTAAAAAGCAGGGAAGGAGAACAGGTTAGTGAGCAAACCTGAGGAGCCTTGGGTCTCCTTAGACCAATGCAACTAGCAGGTAAGAGCTCCCTGGTGTTACATCTCAGTGATGAAGACCTAATCAAGTCTTTATTTCTCCTAACCTGAAAGCACTTTTGCAAATGCACATGGATTAGCACTAAGGAGCTAATTATTTTGTGAGCTGAGATCACTTTTTAAAAGAGGGGAAGCAGTCTCCCAGGATCAGGAGTAGCAGCGTCTTTTACAGCATTTCCTAGAAAACAGTGACATAGACTTGGAAGCAGCCTCAGCCAGCTGAGCACCTGTTCTCTCCTGGGAACTGGGACGTTGTGAGGTAGGAAATGTGGGTCTTTTAAGTGGCAGTTGAAAGAGAGAAAGAGGGAACATGCAGACTGAACTGCTTTCAAACCAGAAACTCGGGGTTGGCAAAGCCTAGAGTGTGTGGTCCTTATCTTCTATGTGATATTAGCTGTAAACTCAGGTTGTTGGAAATTGTGTAGTACTCACAGGATGTGGAAGGCTTTGTTGTATTTTTAAAGGAACCAGCATTTCTACTGGCGATTTCTGCCCCAACCCCTCACTATAAAAGAGAGGGCAAAAGCCAAAGGGAGCATCACTTACAATCTGAGAAGGCACCATATTTCCAAATATGGTGAAAACTGAATTGAAAAGCATGCCTGATCTTAGGCCTCCATCATTTCAGAAACCTTTTACTTACTAACTCAACCGTTCGTGCGTTGCTTGTATTTTCTGTTAATCCACATCTTTTCCTTTTTCCTTTGAGTTTAAGTAAAATCCCCTTTGAAGTTTTACCAAAGGAATTATTTTATCTGAAAAGGCTGAAAAAAGTTCACCTTCTAAAGTCCATCGTATGCTTTAAAATTTTCTCCTTTATTAATTCAACAAATATTTATTAAGTGCCTACTACACTCCAGGCATGATTCAAGGAGCTGTGGAGTCATCCATTAACAAAATTAACCAAATCTCTGCCTTCAGGAAGCTTCTAGGCAAGGGCAAATAACAAAACAGATAAATTATTAAATTATGTAATGTATCAGGTGATCAAAGTTACATGGACAAATGAAACCTGGAAGGAGGGGGATGGGCTTCACTTCAACTGGTATGATAAAAGACAGCCTCACTATAAAGGTAACAAAGGAAGGCTTCCCTGGTGGCGCAGTGGTTGAGAGTCCGCCTGTCGATGCGGGGGACACGGGTTCGTGTCCCGGTCCGGGAAGATCCCACATGCTGCGGAGCGGCTGGGCCCGTGAGCCATGGCCGCCGAGCCTGCACGTCTGGAGCCTGTGCTCCGCAATGGGAGAGGCCGCAGCAGTGAGAGGCCCGCGTACCGCAAAGAAAAAAAAAAAGTAACAAAGGAAGGAGGAGGAGGAGGGTGCTATGCAGGTCCCTGGGGGCTGGGAGGCTGGGAAGTGATCTAAACATTGGGAACAGTAAAAGATAAGTGTCTTTTATTAAGTTATCTTTTTAACAGGGGCCAGGTCACATAGGGTTTTGAAGGTCATTGTAAAGACATTGACTTTTATTTGGAGTGGGTTAGAAATTCTTGGAGGATTGTAATCAAGGGAGTGACATGAACTGACAGTACTTTGAAAGATGCTAGCTCTAATGTTGAGACTAGACTCTAGGGAGACAGAGATAAAAACAGGATTTTGGGGCTTCCCTGGTGTGCTCACTAAAGCACAAGCTCAGTAGCTGTGGCGCACAGGTTTAGTTGTTCCACAGCATGTGGGACCTTCCCGAACCAGGGATCGAACCCATGTGCCCTGCATTAGCAGGTGGATTCTTAACCACTGTGCCACCAGGGAAGTCCCTAGATCACTTTTTATCAGAATATTCTAGTTGGACTTTTTATTGCTCTTAAAAAATGGAAAGCGCTCATAACTTCAAGGCTTTTTTCTTAATGCAAAAAAATTGTTAGTTTTAACTAAAAGTTTCTCCGAATGCCTAAGAAGCACTTTGAGAATGCTAGTTAATATTCTAACTACCTTTACAAGACAAAGTATCTTAAAGTGTTCTTGCCATTAGACGTTCCTAAGACCTTAATCGTCTAACACATATAGTAGTGGCCATACATTTGTGGATGGGAAAGTGACAGGGAACCCAGTAGGAACGTCTCATTTTACAGATGGAGAAACAGGCCCAAAGTCACAAAGCTAAGAGGTAGCAGAGTTCGAACTTCAACTCCGCTCTGTCCAGGTAAAAGCCCTTTACTAATGTTTTCTGACTACACTGAGTATTCTGTGGCATATCCCATAGGAAGCATGTTTTAAAACATGTCAGAAATCTGAATTACCTTCTTCCATGCTCTATACTTTCTTAGAAAACAAACTTCTATTCCTCTCTTAAAAAAAAGAAAAAATAGGATGTTTGGTTGGCTGTAACCATGGGGAAAGGAGTTGGGAATAGAAAGGCTAAAGCGTATGGGATTAGGAATTAAACTGGGAAGCCTATGACTGATGCCTGGGAGTTGTTAAATGATTCACATAGTCTCAGAAGGAGTGAATTGAAATAACCTACTTCCTCCTGAAGTGAAACAAATTAGGAAAACCAAAAGACAGCCAATTGCTGTGGATAGGCAGCAACAGGCCGTCAGAAAATAAATCGAACATTTACAAACAACTCAAACTACAAACCATTTCCCCCTGAAGATGTGCAGATATCCTTCTGGGTAAAATCAGTCAAACCTGACCTTTAAAAACAGAATGATTGGCTAATTGTTCTCCATTTTTTAAAGTCAATCTGTCAGACAGAATCTGAACAACCTTTAGGATATTGTAAAGAAAAAAAAAATTTAAATAGAAAATAATTACTTCAAAGAGCAACACTAGGAGAATTGGTGACCCTTTCTGCGTGTGTTGCAACCTTGCGTGAGAATCATTCAAGATTCTGGTTGTCCCAATTAGGACACAAAGAATGCAAGCCCAGGCAGGCAGCTGCTGATTTGAAACCAGTCTCGCCAGGGAAACAAAGGAAGCTGAAAAGCTATCAGCAGCCAGGTTTCCTGGAGAGCTCTCAGAGAGAAGCACCCATCAGGACTCCAGGGGCTTTGCTTGTGAGAGGTGACCAGTCACCTGGCTGGGGTGGGGGTTGGGAGGCAAGAGGCACCTTATCGGAAACAAAGCTTTGAGGCTGTGGGGAGACAGGTTCAGGTAATGCTGAGAGGGAGCAGGTCCTCTGGAAGCTGAGCCTATAAATGCTGGTGGCACAGAGGCAACCCCCTCCTTTGGCTACTGCTACAGAAGACTTGCCTTCAAGGGGGATGTTTTGCACTGTCTGCACATAAAAATTATTCTAAGTAGGAAAAAATATGTTTATTTTCTGAAAAAAAAATTCTGGAATATTGATTGCTCTGTCTTCCCTCTCTGACTGTCCTCCACATGTACAAAGTATTTTGTGTATTCACAAACTATTTGACCTTATATATAAAAAAAAAAGTCTCAAGGGAAAAATGGAGTTTTTGTGTTTCTAAGGTTTGTGTTTTCTTACTGTTTGTTGTCGTTGTTAAGCTGGAAAACTAGTGACCATAAATGAACTGGTTTATTCTGAGGATAGAGTGGATTAAAGGGAGGAGTTTACCAGGATTTATATGAGGACGCTGGGTGGCCTCTGGGCACCTCCAGGAGAAGGCATTCTAGAGACAGGGTATATTATGTTTCAAAAACATTTCCCTAAATGTCAGAAGGAAGGGAGTGGAGGAAGAGTAAAGAGAGAGATAAGAACCAAAATATTCCAGAGCTGACAAATGCTTATTTTTACCACCCATCTCAGAGGTTAGCCGTTCTGTATTTACTTCCAATAATAAACATATGTATAAATATGTAAACACAGAACAAATGGAATTTCTAAAACTTAAAAATTTTTAACACAAATAGATTTTATGACAAACATGTTTTTGCTTTTAAAGTCCCTTATCAAATTGGAAAATATAAAGTATTAACAATAACACCAAATAATGAGGACATGGAACCCTCTCATTTTAATTAATGAAAATGTAAATTGTTACAATGCTTTTGAAAAGCGCTTTTGTGAAGTATATCAACAACCTTAAAATATGCATCACTACACTGGTAATATAGCCTACGAAAATAACTTCAAATATACAGAAAATGTTATTTTTAAATGTATTTATAGCATTGCTCTTTAAAAAATAATAGTAAAAAATTAGGGAACGGCAAAGAAACTCCATTTGCTATTAAAATAATGATTACAAATATTATGTGGAATACTTTTGATGTAATATTGAGTGATTTAAAAAAAAAACCTGACTTCTGATTTGACTTCTGATTCTGGCAATATGGTGTACTGAGATTTTCTCCATAACCCTCCCACTGAAAACAATAAAAATGCTATGTATTGTTTTTTTGTTTTGATGAATCTTCAGATACCCAAAACAAGTAAAAGAGACAATCATTCTTAGGTAAGCCTATGGGTAGCCCAGAATTTGCTCTAACAGCATTTGCCAAATCCTGGTAACTTTGAGCTTCTGCTCAAAGTATCTGCTCAGGGTCACCCTGCATGAGATACAGGAAATACAGGAAATAAAGCCTAAGACACACCTAAGGAGGAAAATCTAATGGAAGACTCCAGCATTAAGCTGAGAGCCCAAAGGTTGACATTCTCATTGTAAGGGTACATGAGAAACAAACTTACTATGCAGAAAAAAGCATAGCAAGGTAGAGGGTAAACCAGTCTCTCCTGAGAATATGTAACCACAAGCCAGTTTTCACACAGGTTTATGGTCAGAAAAACTCAAGGTGAGAAATAGAAGTAATTTGCAGGTTGGTAGTATCCCAGCCAACATCAGAAGCAAAGACAACTCTTATCTGAAGAGACCCAACTTTAAACCACTTTTCAGATAATTCCTACAAATAAAGTTCCAAGGAACATGTACTTACAGTCAAATATCACAATGTATCATGAGGAATTGCCAACCAGAAACAACAGCAGAGTCAGTGTTGCAGAGAATTCAGATATTATCAAAGAGTATACAAAAGGCATGTTTAACATAGCTAAAGAAATAAGAGAGGCTTAAAAATATGAAAAAGGAACACAAAATAATAAAAAGCAACAAAACAGATATGAAAAGACCAAGTAGAATTTCCTGAAATAAAAATATAATCATTGAAATAAAAAATTCAATGGATGGCTTAACTGATTGAACATGACTGAGGAAAAAAAAAATCAGTGAAATGGAATACAGATCTGAATGAATTATGCATAATGCAGTACAGTGTTTAAAGGGCAGAATATGAAGCAGGATTAAGAGACACTAAAGATAGAATGAGAAGTCTAATTAGAGTTTCATAGGGAAATAATAAGGAGAATGTTTCATAAGGAAATAGTAAAGAGAATGTATCAGAAGCAATAGTTCAAGAGATACACTAAAGTTATAAAACAACTGATCCTCAGATTTGAGAAGTCAAAAAAATTCCAGGCAATATCAATAAAAGGAAATTCTCATCTAGATATAAACTACAGTGAAACTAGAACAATAAAGGCAGAAAGATCTGTAAAGCATCTAGAAAGTAAAGATGTTTCTACAAAGGCATTGTAAATAGCCTGATTGATTTTTTTTCCCCCCACAACAATAATGAAAACCAGAAGACAATGAATGATATTTTAAAATGCTAAGAAAAAATAACTATCAACTTACATGGAATACGTGGCGAAATTACCTTTCAACAATAGGAGGGGGAACAAAATAACACATCCAGGCTAAAAGATACCAGAATTTACCACCAACAGATTCTTACTAAAGGTGATTCTCAACAGTGAGCTTCAAGTAGCAGTAATACCAAATGGAAAGGCACAGATGCAGAAAGAAATGGTGAGCAAAGACTTATGTAGGCAAATCTAAACAAATATTGGCTATATAAAATAATAATATATATTTTGTCAAATGAAAAGAAAAAACCATATACTCTAATTGAGAGAAGATTGATTTGATCTGAAACATTCTGATGTCTTTTCATTTGAGAAGAGGGTAAAAATAGTGATTAACATCTGACTTTGGAAGTATCCATGTTAAAGTATCTGTGGTAATTATTAAAAGAATGGATATGGAAAATACAACCTCCAAACTCGTAGAAGGCAAAATAAAAAGAAAATAAATCTAATCACCATGCAAAACTTAACCTATTATAATTAGGAATATATATACATATATACACAATATACGTATACATGTACAGTCGGTCCTTCATATCCATGGGTTCCACATGCATAGATTCAATCAATCATGGCTCAAAAATATTTGGAAAACGTTTCAGAAAGTTCCAAAGAGCAAAACTTGATTTTTCCATGTGCTGTCAACTATTTACATAGCATTTACATTACAGTAGGTAATATAAATAATCTAGAGATGGTTCAAAGTATATGGGAAGATGTGCGCAGGTTATATGCAAATAATGCACTACTTTGTATAAGGGACTTGAGTATCCTCAGACTTTGGTATCCTTGCAGGAGTCTTGGAAACAATCCCTGGCAGATACCAAGGGAGGACTCTGTGTGTGTGTGTGTGTGTGTGTGTGTGTGTGTGTGTGTGTGTGTGATTAAACTATTTTAGGGTATTTTATAGAGATATAATTGGCATATAACAATAGTGTAAGTTTAAGTAAATCAACATATTGATTTTATATATTTACTATTGCAGTGCGGTTGCCATTATAGCAGTAGCTAACACCTCTAATACATCACATAATTATCACTTCTTGTAGTAGTGGGAACAATTCAGAACTAGTCTCTTGGCAAGTTTAATATTTATAATACAGTTTTATTGTCTATAATCACTAAACTGTGTATTAGATCTCCAGGATATATTTATCTACTAAATGCAAGTATGTATCCTTAAGTAACATTTCTCTTATTCCCTCATTCCCAGCCTTTGGGAACCACCATTCCACTCTGTTTTTCGAGTTTGTTTTTTAGTTACCACGTATGGGATATCATACAGTATTTGTCATTTTCTGTCTGACATATCTCACTTAGCATAATGTCCTCAAGGTTCATGTTCTCACAAATTGCAGTATTTCCATTTTTCTCATGGCTGAATAGTATTCCATTGTATTACACACACCCGCCCCCCCCATATCTTCTTTTATTTTGGCTTCTGAAATATATATTTTTATTTATTTTATTTTTTATTGAAGTATAGTTGATTCTCAATATCCTATTAGTTTTAGGTGTACAGCATAGTGATTCAAAAATTTTATAGATTCCATTTAAGATTATTACAAAATAATGGCTGTATTTCCCTGTGCTGTATAATATATCCTTATGCTTATTTATTTTATACATAGTAGTTATATCTCTTAATCCCGTACACCAATCTTGCTCCGCCCCCCTTCCCTTTCCCCACTGGTATCCACTAGTTTGTTTTCTATATCTGTGAGTCTGTTTCTATTTTATATAAATATTTGTTTTATTTTTTAGATATCACACATAAGTGATAACATACATTATTTGTTTTTGTCTGACTTATTTCACTAACCATAATACTCTCTAGATTCATCCATATTGTTGCAAATGGCAAAATTTCATTCATTTTTATGGCCGAGTAATATTCCATTGTGTGTGTGTGGTGTGTGTGTGTGTGTGTGTGTGTGTGTGTGTGTGTGTGTGTGTGTATGTATGTGTGTGTATGTGTGTATACACTTATTCATCCATTCATCTGTGGATGGACATTTAGTTTGCTTCCAGGTCTTGGCTATTGTAAAATAGTGCTGCTATGAACATTGGGATGTATGTATCTATGGAGAACAGTATGGAGGTTCCTTAAAAAATAGAGTTACCATATGATCCAGCAATCCCACTCCTGGGCATATATACGAAAAAGACGAATACTCTAATTTGAAAAACTACAAGCATCCTATTTTCTAAGGAAGCTCATAGTATTTTCCATAGTGGCTGCACCAATTTACATTCCCACCAACAGTGTACAAGGGTTCCCTTTTCTCCACATCCTCTCCAACATTTGTTATTTGTGGTCTTTTTGATGATAGCCATTTTGACAGATGGGAGGTGATATCTTATCGTGGTTTTGATTTACAAATCTCTAATAATTAGTGATATTGAGCATCTTGTCATATGCCTGTTTAGCCATCTGTATGTATTCTTTGGAAAAATATCTTTTCAGGTCTTCTGCCTATTCTTTAATAGGATATTTTTTAATATTGAGTTGTATGAGCTGTTTGTATATTTTGGATATTAACCCCTTATCGGTCATATCATTTACAAATATTTTCTCCCTTTCGGTAGATTGTCTTTTTGTTTTGTCAATGGTTCCCTTTACTGTGCAAAAGCTTTTTTTTTTTTTTTTTTTTTTTTTTT
>NW_006783080.1:393275-483900 GCF_000442215.2 Lipotes vexillifer | reverse complement strand
GTATGCAGGCCTCTCACTGTTGTGGCCTCTCCCGTTACGGAGCACAGGCTCCGGACGTGCAGGCTCAGCGGCCATGGCTCACGAGCCCAGCCGCTCCGCGGCATGTGGGATCTTCCCGGGCCGGGGCACGAACCCGTGTCCCCTGCATTGGCAGGCGGACTCTCAACCACTGCGCCACCAGGGAAGCCCTGTGCAAAAGCTTTTAAGTTTAACTAGGTCCCATTTGTATATTTTTTCTTTTGTTTCCTTTGCCTTAGGATACAGATCCAAAAATATTTGCTATGATTTATGCCAGACTGTTCTGCCTATGTTCTCTTCTAGGAGTTTTATGGTTTCTAGTCTTAAATTTAGGTTTTTAATCCATTTTGAGTTTATTTTCATATATGTTGTGAGGAAATGTTCTAATCTCATTGTTCTACATGTAACTGCTCAATTTTCTCAGCACCACCTACTGAAGAGACTGTCTTTTCTCCATTATATAGTCTTGCCTATTTTGTCATGGATTAATTGACTGTTAGGTGCGTGGGTTTATTACTGAGCTCTCTATTCTGTTCTATTGGTCTTTGTGTCAGTCTTTGTGCCAGTACCATGCTATTTTGATTACCATAGCTTTGTAGTATAGTCTGAAGTCTGGGAGGGTGACAACTTCAGCTTTGTTCTTTTTTCTCAAGATTGCATTGGCAATTTGGAGTTTTTTATGCTTCCATATGATTTTAGAATTATTTGTTCTAATTCTGTGAATAATGTCATGGGTATTTTGATAAGGATGTATTAAATCTGTAGATTGCTTTGGGTAATACGGACATTTCAACAATATTCTTTCAATCCAAGAACACAAGATATCTTTCCATTTCTTTGTATCATCTTCAGTTTCCTTCATCAATGTCATATGGTTTTCAGAGTATGGGTCTTTCACCTCCTTGTTTAAGTTTATTCCTAGGCATTTTATTCTTTATGATGCAATTGTAAATAGGATTGTCTTGTTGTTTTGTCTTGTACTTCACTATTAGTGTATAGAAAAGCAACAGATTTCTTTATGTTGGTCATGTATCCTGCAGTGTTACTGAATTCATTTATTCTAGTAGCTTTTTGGTGAAGACTTTAGGGTTTTGCATATATAGTATTGTATCATCTGCAAATAGTGACAGTTTTATTTCTTCCCTTCCAGTTTGGATGCCTTTTATTTATTTTTCTTGTATGATTGCTGTGGCTAGGGCTTCCAATACTGTGTTACATAGAAGTGGTGAGAGTGGGCATCCTTGTCTTTTTCCTGATTTTCATGGAAAGGTTTTCAACTTTTCACCATTGAATATGACGTTAACTGTGGGTTTATCGTAAACAGCCTTTATTATGTTGAGATATGTTCCCTCTGTACCCACTTTGAAGAGAGTTTTTTGATGAGTGGATGTTGAATTTTATCAAATGCTTTTTCTGTGTCTATTGAGATCATCGTGTGATTTTTATTCTTCCTTTCTTAATGTGGTGTATCACATCAATTGATTTGTGAATACTGAATCATCCGTTCATCCCTGGAATAAATCCCACTTGATCCTGATGTATAATCCTTTCAATTTACTGCTGGATTCAGTTTGCAAATATTTTGTTGAGGATTTTTGTGTCTATGTTCGACAAAAATATTGGCCTGTAATTTTCTTTTACTGTAGTGTCTTTCTCTTGTTTTAGTGTCAGGGTAATGGAGGCCTCACAGAATGACTTTGGAAGTGTTCAGTCCTGTTTAATTTTTTGGAATAGTTGAGAAGAATAGGTACTAGCTCTTCTTTATATGTTTGGTAGAATTCCCCCTGTGAAGCCATCCAGTCCTCCTGTACTTTTGTTTGCTGGGAGTTTTTTGTTTTGTTTTTTACAAATTCAGTTTCACTACTAATGATCAGCCCATTCAGATTATGTTTCTTTCTGATTTAGTCTTGGCAGGTTGTATGTTTGTAGAAATTTGTCCATTTCTTCTAGGTTGTCCAGTTTGTTGGCATACAATTGTATAGAGAATTCCACATGCAATCTGATTAGAATTATATAACCAAAAATGTGTAAAGAGAAAAGATTAAATATGAATATGACAAAATTTTTTTTAAATGCAATTAAGGGATAAGGCTGAGTGGGAGGTTTTTCCTTAATATATTTTTAAATGAATTTTATTCAATAACTATACACTAATTTTATGATTAACAAGTAAAAGATTGTTTTCTTTCATTCTATAGCCATGATGTCACTAAATCTAATATTTATAAAAATGCATTTATTTTCAAACTATAATAAAAGGTTTGCAAGAATAAGAGATTACCTAATGAGTTGCATCTCTGAGTAGCCTTTCTGAACATCAACAGTGATGGAGGCATACCCCTTCCCCATTGAAGGGTAAATGACTCTACTAGTTTTCCACAAAATGTTGACCTTAAGAGTCCATGCTACTCATGCCCCACAACCAATCCATGTGAGAAGTCTGACAGTCCATCTTTCATAATACCTCCTGCATCCATCCTTCCTCTCGGTTCTTAATAATCCTACTCAGAGTGACCAGATTAGTCTTTCCATTCACCTCCTTGAAAGTATGCTATGTTCCCTTATACAAATTCTTCCCAACTGTGAAAATAGTTTGAGTTATTCAATGATTCCAAAAGCATGCATGGTGCCTCTCCACCCCAATCCCTGTGCCGTGCATTTCCTACTAGCTCTTCTCCACAGATCTATTCTTCCAGAACCAGTTTAAACTCCACCTTTTCTGTAAATTCTTCTTACACCAACCCAAACTCAACTAGTTTCTTTCTCCTAGAACTTTCATTTTTGGCCTTTATCCTTTGCTGCTTTGTATTAAAAGCACCAATATTTATTCTCAGCTATTATTTAAATTGGACTTCACTTTTTACAGCCATTTTAGATTCACAGCAAAATTGAGCAGAAGGTACAGAGATTTCCATATACTCCATTCCCCCACACATGTATAGCTTCTCCCATCATCAATAACATCCACCATAGTGGTACATTTATTACAATTAATGGGATTATATTGACACATAATTATTATTCAAAGACCATAGTTTACAGTTAATTCTTGGTCTTGTACATTCTATGGGTATGAATAAATGTCTAATAATATATATCTACCATTATAGCATCATATAGAATAATTTCATTGCCCTAAAAATTCTCTGTGCTCCACCTATTCATCCTTTCCTCCCTGTGATCCCTGGCAACCACTGATCATTTTACTGCCTCCATAGTTTTTCCTGTTCCAGAATGTCATATAGTTGGAGTTATACAGTATTTAGCCTTCTCAGATTGGCTTCTTCCACTTAGTGATATGCATTTAAGTTTCCTCCATGTCTTTTTATGGCTTGATAACTCATTTCTTTTTAGCACTAAATAATATTTCATTATCTAGATATGCCACAGTTTCTTTATTTGTTCACCTGCTCAAGGACATCGTGGTTGCTTCCAAGTTTTGGCAATTATGAATAAAGCTGCTATAAACATTCATGTGCAAGTTTTTTTTTTTTTTTTTTAACATCTTTATTGGGGTATAATTGCTTTACAATGGTGTGTTAGTTTCTGCTTTATAACAGAGTGAATCAGTTATACATATACATATGTTCCCATGTCTCTTCCCTCTTTGTCTCCCTCCCTCCCACCCTCCCTATCCCACCCCTCCAGACAGCCACAAAGAACCAAGCCAGTTTCCCTGTCCCATGCGGCAGCTTCCCACTGGCTATCTACCTTACGTTTGTTAGTATATATATGTCCATGTCTCTCTCTCGCCCTATCACAGCTCACCCTTCCCCCTCCCCATATCCTCAAGTCTGTTCTCCAGTAGGTCTGTGTCTTTATTCCTGTCTTACCCCTAGGTTCTTCATGACTTGTTTTTCCCTTAAATTCCATATATATGTGTTAGCAGACGGTATTTGTCCTTCTCTTTCTGACTTACTTCACTCTGTATGACAGACTCTAGGTCCATCCACCTCATTACAAATAGCTCAATTTCGTTTCTTTTTATGGCTGAGTAATATTCCATTGTATATATGTGCCACATCTTCTTTATCCATTCATCTGCATGTGCAAGTTTTTGTGTGGACATAGTTTTCAACTCCTTTGGGTAAACACCAAGGAGGGTGATTGCTGGATCATATGGTAGGAGTATGCTTAATTTTGTAAGAAGTTGCCAAACTGTCTTCCAAAGTGACCATACCATGTTTGCATTCCCACCAGCAATGCTTGAGAGTCCTGTTGCTCCACATCCTGACCAGCATTTGGTGTTGTCATAATTCTGGGTTTGAGCCATTCTAATAGGTGTGTAGTTGTATCTCATTGTTGTTTTAAATTGCATTTCCCTTGTGACATAGGATATGGAACATCTTATTTTTGCAAGCTTATTTGCCATCTATATGTCTTCTTCCATGCTATTTTTAAAGTACCTAATTTTTTGTACCAAATTTTGGCTATCAACCTCTAAGCATTCAATTCCATCTGTCTATCCACAATTCTCAGCCCAGCTAACCTATAGGTTTTTGCCTTTCATGTTTTAGAATGGCATTTCTACAACCATCAGGAGAATTTTTGAGATTCTGAGGTTTCCTGTAAGATGTAGGTCAGTTCCAGGTTAGCCTTTAAGAGTCACTTACATACTATTTGTTCTATTACTGGGAACAGAATGAAGACAAGTATAGAGGACATAGCCTTGACTTATCGAGGGAGTGAGGACCATAGGAGACCAGCCCAAAGGATAGCATGACAGAAAAAAAATGTGGTATAAAAACGATTAGATTTCATGATGCGTAAACAGTCCCTTATTTGGGCTCTTGCAAAAGTGCCTATTCACTGAGCTACCTGCCCCTCCTCAGCAGAAGGCAGAAAGCAGTAGTTTCCCCTATCAGAGTTAGCCCTGAGCAGCTGCCCCTTTTGTCCTGTTGATAGCAGGAATTGGCTTATGTGACCTTGGAAGAACAGATTTAGGGCAATAGCCTGAATTAATTGTTGTCTAGGTTGTTAAAGAGGAACAAAATACTTCCCCAAAATATACTAATAGCTCACTTTGGAGTTTAGTTACAGCCAAGAAGACTGAAGGGATTTGGCCATGGCTGGGTCATACCTTAAACTAGTGATAGCTAACTCTTACCAAGAAATGGACTTGAGTGATAGCCAGCTAAGAAAATTCAAAGTGCCTTTCATCTGAAACAAGGGAAATAAATGAACTGGTATAAAATCTCTTCAGGCAGTCAGATAAAATGTTTGAATTGATGACTTAATAAAATATTTGGTGGTAGAATAACCTGTTCTGATAAAAAACAGTGGTTGTCAGGATACTGCACCCTGATCAATTCAATACCACCTTCATATACAGCTGCACACCAGAGCATGCATAGATCTTTAGGGGAAAATTATACATTCCTGTTTCCCACCCTTTAGTTAAAGAGCATGTTAGAGTAGACATAAGGAGAGGGGGAGCCCTTTGCCATTCTCTTTTAAATAATTAATGACATAAATGTATCTGCTATTCTTGGATAACCCTGTACCCACTAAAAAGCACCTCAGCCTCCTCCTTTCACTGTTCTGCCACCTGAGAAAGGCAGAGCTGAGAGTCATTTGCTGTCTCTCATGTCATTGTATCTGAAACAGCCTGGAGCTGTCAAGCCAGTAGCTCTCCATCACAGTACTGCAGTAGGGTCACAGCTGTCTTTGTTCAGTAGAGTTAATTCTAGTCCCTGTCTGTAGTTCAGGATTTTATTTTATTTCTATTTTTGGTATAATATATAACTTTATCAAATTGTTATACACAAACCAAGTTGCTTTTAAAAATGATGATTGACTGATTAGAAGGAAAATACTTTGCATGGCCTTGCTAATCTATACAAGTCTCCTTGTAGCACACAAAGCATGCCTGCCTCCTGCATGTAAAGGATTGGGCCTGAGTGCTCTGACTTCTGCCAGGCATTGTACCTGAGTCACTGCATAAGGCATGAATTTTCATTGAAGCATAACAGACTCAAAAGGAGGCAGGACAGTACTGCGCCATATTTAGATATAATAACAACCTTTTTGTCCATTTTGCTTGCTTCTGCTTCTCACCAAAAGCACTGTTTATAAATTTGAGTGGAATTTACCAGTCAGGAAGAATAATTTAATGGGAAGATAAAGTTGTCCTTTCTAACATCAGTGTCAAGGAATGTGTGTGTTTGCTAATAAGAAGTTTATTAACAGTCTGTCACATCCATTGTCTCCTTTACTCTAACCATCCTGTGAAACAGGTATTATATGTTCTTTTTTCAAATGAGAAAACTAAGGTAATATAACTTGCCCCAAATCATACAAAATAGCTCGTGATACAGGCAGATTCCATCCTAAATTTTCTGACTCTCAACCCAGTGCTTTTCAACTAGAGCATCCTACCTCTCAGTACTTTGGATTCTCTCAAATATGAATGTGAATCTGCCACCCGTGAATTTATACTATTGGAACATACAGCATAATCAATCCATACCAACTTAGAGCAACCAGTTTCATAAGATTACTTTTCACTGTGGAAAGCAGAACTTTTCTCCTCCCGGGCCCCCTCCCTACTTTTTCCTTCCCTCCTTCCCTCCCTTCATTCTTCCCTTTTCATCTGGAAAGGATGCTAATGAATTGCTCAAAGGAGACCTTCCCTGTTTCTAGGACTTTTCTGTTTCTCCATTTGGGAAAGAAATTTGTGTTCAACCTGTTCCACTTGTCATTATGAATTTTGGTCACATCCTTTCTTGGGCTCTGGCTTTCCACACTGTTAAGGTTTTTACTTAATCATAGATCCTGCCCTCCCACATCTAGTCCAGGGCAGACTGCTTAGATTGACAACACCTGCAAGATAGTTCATTAACATTGGCCTCTCCACTACAAGAAGCTTGGAGTTAGCTCACCCCAGGCTCAACACACAGAGCACTTCTCCTTGCCTCCTCCTTCATGTATTCTCTTGATATAGATATAGTCTCCTTTCTCTGTTTAGTTATAATCTCCTGATGGATAAAGATAAAGTTGTATTTCTTTCTGCTTCTCCTTACAGTACCTAGCTCAGTGTCTAAACCTGAGCTGCTAAAGAGTAAACATTTTCAAAATGAAGAATTCTCCCCTTGCTTGTACTGAGAGTCCTCCATTTCTTTCACCATTTTAATGTCCCTTTTTCATTCTCCAGTTTCAGGGTCTAGAACTTTACGGTACCCTTTAGCTGAAGGTTGTTTTTATTTTGCCCATCAGTATGGGTGCTATATTCCAACTTCCTTTCAAATCCTACTGAAAATGTCTAGCATCTTACTGGCCTTTATAGGTTTAGTTAGGTTCATAGTTATATGATTAGCTCGCTGGGGTGGGGTTAGTAGATGAGAGCTTTTTGAACTTTAATGTATGAATACACAAATAAGTATTTTCTGAAGTGCCTTCCCACTCTTGTTTTCCCAGAAGTTTGTATGCTATTTATCCTCTCATTCCCACAGCCTATGAGATCTTCTTACCATATATTGCAGCATCCTGATGTTTCACTCCACCAATGAATGTGATATATGTAAACATATAAATCATAAAGCATTTCTTCCTACAGATAGTAAAGAAAAATTCTAGATTCCAGGTAACATCAGGGCTCACATTTCCCCCCTAAAGCACCCATTTTTCTCTCTCATTTACTTGAAACTTAGGAAGATGGGTTGGCTCTGACCCCTCAGAAAATAGTAGCTTCAACCTACCCTAATTTTAAATACCCAAATACATTATACCTATTATTTTATCCTCACATTAATTAAAGACAGTTCTATTTTTTTTCTCGTGTTGAGTAAATAGTCCTATTGATATAGATTTACAGAAAGTTCTTCTTAACTACTCAAGACCAAATCTTCACGATAGAGAATGTATCTGATAATTGTTAGTGCTATTTTTGACAGATGTTCAATATGTAATAATGATCTGCTGCTTTGACTAATCCAGCCAAATCAACAGCTTTACACAGAATCCAAAGGCCGGTTTGGGAGCACTGCCAATATCTATTCCAAGAGATTTTAACAACGTAAATCCTCAAGTAAAAAAAGAGAGAGATGTGAATCATTGGATTATTCCCCCCATACACCAAAAAAAAAAATCCAAGCAGAAAAAAAGGAAAATAAAACTGTGGCTAGTATATAATAGTTGGTAGGTTCAATATTTACCAGTTTGTGTACCATCTGAGCTATTTCCTTTAATCAGCCATGCACGTGGCACTTTTATTCTCAGGGGACATTATTGCCATGACAACTTTATCAGACTAAACACTGAAATGCAGCTCTTGGAGCAAAATCTCAATTTGGGTACGGTTTAGAATATTATGTTATCCTTTTAACATCCTTGGTGTGCCAAACAGATGAGAAAATTTTTTAACTGACTATTAAAATCACAATAAAATGTAAAAACTTTACAAAGAAAAGGAATAAGCCATTAGGCTGAAAAATGGGCAATCAAAGGAGCTATTGCACTCGGCAGATGGAAAAGCAGCAGGTGCCATGGTGTGATGGGACCTTGCTTCCCATCATGCATGCTCTACAGTGATGCAGGCTGACAGGGAAGGGAATTAACGTGTCAGAGCAGGTACTTTCTGTCCATTAGCTGATTCCCAATACATCTTCACAGACTGCTACCCATGGCTCTTTGATAAAATGGTTTGCAGTACGTGGCCTCAAAAGTTGTAAAGGGAAGGACAGCTATGAGTGACCCTCTTTCAATGCCTCAGCTTAACAGAGTGTGAGTGACCAAGTAAACACGCTCCAGCCCAAACTGGGATTAGTGATTTCAGTCTGTGAATAAATTACTTGAATATAGATGCTGTGCATACATCAAAGTGACAAAGGGCTACAGGCTCTCAGTGCAGGGAATGGAAGGGGACATTGATGAAGAGAATTCTCAAGGTAACAAATTAGCACTCAAACAAATGAGTCTCAGGAAGGCTCTGAGAGTACAAGCACCTCTCTGCTTTCAGAGAAAAAATGCCAAATTATGAAGGGGCAACCTGAACTGGCAGGTCAGCGTAGGCAGACATAGCACATTAGGCATGGTAAACACTGATGCTCTGGGGCTTTGTCATGTGTCAGGCTGGTTTCTTTCCCTTCCCTTCCCTTCCCTTCCCAAGCCTGAGTTCATGTTCCAAATCTTACCTGTGAAACCTCAAAAACAGAGTGAAACAGAAACAGAGTTTTAAATTAAATTTGTGCAATTGATAAGATTAGCTTTTTCCAGATCTTTGTCCGATAAACTAATTGAATTGCACAATTGTTTATTGGCCTTGGCTGTGAAGACAACTATTAGATTAAGAAATAGTAAACCTTATTTTTTTTTTTTCTGTCCATTTTCATGACTGCATTGGAAAACCAAAGCTGGCTGTCACTCATTATGTATAGTCATCAAAGGCAGGAAATGAGTGTGGGCTGCATTTATGTTAAAACCTTAGAAATTATGTGCATGTCAAAGGGGCATTAATCTAAGGATTCAATTCGAGCCTTCCTCATCCCCTAGTCTAAGTAAGGGACATGTTATTCTATTTCAAACAATCTTGTATTTTTTCTGCACACTTATCACATTGGCGTTTATAAATAATTTTCATTTAATGTCTGTCAAACCTCACTAAATTCTAAGTGACATGAGGGAAAAAAACGATGCACCTTGCCTCAGCACTTAGCAAGATACCAACCACATGGTAGCTCAGTAAGTATCTGTAGAAAGAAAAAGAGATGGAAGGAAGAAGATAAATAATGCAGGAAGAAAAGAAGGAAGAGGTCAGGAGAGGATCCAGAAGATGAGAAGTAACCTTCAGCACCTTTCTATATCTGTATGTCTTCTTTAGAAGCTTCCATGAAAGCTTTAAATTTATTGAGATGCCTAAACAAATTATATACTAAATAAAAATGAGGAGGAAGAGTGTATGTCTGTGTTGACAGCAATGGGATGCATATCATTGAAGGATGTCCAAGGACATTTGAATAAACAAGTATGCATATCCTGGGTCTTGAAATTAATTTCATAAAAGAGACAATGAAAATGGAAATATCTCAGTCAGAATAGAGTGAGTTTTAGCCTATTCAGAGGCCATACCCAGAGAGATTAAAATTACCCTTATAGGTCTTGTGGTTCTTATCCCAAGTGTTTGGAATAAGGATCTGTATTTGGTAGTACAGGACATTTAACTTGGATCAGATCATTCTTTTATTCACATACCTCCTTAAATCAAGTATGAGCATACTGACTATGCAGGATTATACAAGGCAATGATTACATATTTTTTAATGTGAAAGTAAAACAGTGAATACAGTGAATCCTTTGGAAATTATGACGACCAGTTATAATAACACCTGAAGTGCACACAGCACCTAAGAGTTTCCAGAATGATTTAATATTATTTAATGATTTAATATTACATTATTTAATCCTTAACACAGTTTATACTATTATTTAACCCTTAACAGGATAATTAATCTGGAAGTGAGGATTTACTAATTGTGCAACATTCATAAAGTAACTTCTCGATTCCTTTAGTGTTCTCTTCTAAAACGATCAAAAATGGTTGATTAAAATTAAATAGGATAATGAACGGAAAATACTTTGCTCAATAAATGCTATTATTAGTGTTATTATTATTTAGTAGCACAGATATCACTAACTACAATTTACAGATCATAAAAGAACCTCAAAAATGTAAATTATTTCATTGCTTGTTAAGTGGTGGCCCCAGAACTCGTATTTCTAATTCTGGAATCATCACACTCTGTACTATGCCAATTTTATTCTGAGCTGCAGTTGACTTTAAGACCTAAGTTTGAGGATGTGTGGTCCCTTTGGAAGACCCACTACAGGATCCTAGGGACAGCAACTTGGTGTGGAGCCAGTGCACCAAGCCAGCAGGATCAAGGTCCTGGAACACCAGGCCTGCTGAAGAGATCAGTCAATATCAGCTGCTTCCCAAGGCCTCCAGAGAACCTGACATTTTGGCTTTCCTTCGTTTTAGTTCCTGTCGATTTCAAAAGAGGCAGGCTTCTAGTGCTGAAATTGATGTGTTTGTGTGACTATTCCAGGCTGCTGAAATTGACAGAAGCGGAAACTGATGAAAGTAACCAATTTGTCAATTTCAGCAAAAGGAGGGCTTTGAAGGCAGAGATTGACTAGTCTATCCTTTTCCTGCCTGATCAGAAAATTTAATTTCCCCCTAACTTTAAATTTTGTGTTTACTCTCAGAAATTATTTTGGACTGTCCTCTAGATACAACCTGAATTGGCCTGACAGTTTAAACAGACGGTCAATTCCATCAAAATCCAATTTGGTGTATTGTTTAACAGAATGTTGTTTTGCATTGGATTGACCAATTTATTTTAAATGGCTAAAAAATGTTATTAAAATGTGGAATCACTCTAAACCCTGCTGCTTGTGAGTTTTGATGCTTCCCATGAAAACAACTTAGCTTTAACTGATATGCAGTTAAAAACTCAAATCAGTTCAGAAACTATTGCATCTGTCAACTATCTGGTTTTGATAATTTTGCATGATTAAATCAAAATGATTTGTAGAGGGCTTCCCTGGTGGCGCAGTGTTTGAGAGTCAGCGTGCCGATGCAGGGGACACGGGTTCATGCCCCAGTCCGGGAAGATCCCACATGCTGCGGAGCGGCTAGGCCCATGAGCCGTGGCCGCTGAGCCTGTGCGTCCGTAGCCTGTGCTCCACAACGGGAGAGGCCACAACAGTGAGAGGACCGCGTACCGCAAAAAAAGAAAAGATTTGTAGAGACTTAAAATTATACTAGAGGTGTGAGAAATCTTGAGTTCCAGTTCTGCTATTTACCAATTATGTGGTCTTGTCCACGTTACCACCTTTGATTCTCAGCCTTCCCCCTATAAAATAAGGAAGTTGGACTACAGCAGCATTTTCCAAACTGTGTTCTTTAGAAAAGAAAACTTTCTTTCATAGGACATTAATAAGTCTAACAAAAAATACAGGATTAAATAACTCTGGAAAACATTAGTTATATATGCTTATTGACAGCAGGACTTCACAGATTCTTTATCATCTTAACATGTTTAGTGGTTATGAATCTCAGTCATAAACCCTAGTGTACAATAAAATAACTATACTTTCTAGATCCCATCCTGCCAAACTGCTGAGAATCTTCTGGGGGTCTTGGTTCCCGGAATCTCCATAGGCAGAGGATATGGATGGCCCATCTTATCCTAAGTCACCAATCCACAAAGTTTGTTTCTGGGACTCTCTACATGAGGGGATCAGGCTTTTTCTGTAAAGGGCAAGATAGAAAACAGTATAGGCTTTGCAGACCTTTCAGACTGTTGTAATGACTCAACACTGCCACTGCTCAGTTCTGTCATTGTAGTGCAAAAGTAGCCATACACAATATATTAACGTATACAAAACTTTCTTCTTTTTTTTTAAATGTAAAAACCAGTCTTAGGGACTGTATGAAAAACAGATGGTGGACTGTATTTGTCTTACAAGCTGTAGTTTGCCATCCTCTGGTCTAACTGACTGGCTCCTTGATGCTTCTGTGTACATTTCTTGTTCTGAACTCCCAGTATCTGGTTTTTTGATTCATTTTTTATTTATTCATTCAATATTTATTGAGTGCCTACTAATTGTCTGGCTCTATGAGAGGTGTAGTGTATACAATGGTGAACAAAAAAGACATGGTTCCCACCTCCTTGGACCTTAATGTTTCATTGGGGATATAGACATTCCACAAGTAAATGAACAAAAATATACTTCAAATTAAGTAAGTTCTACAAGTAGGGTAACCAACCATCCTGGTTTGCCTAAAACTTTCTTAGTTTTAGTACGGAAGGAACTGCATCCCAGGAATCCTCTGATTCCTGGTGATCAGGGTGGCTGATCACCCTACAGGGGTAAAAGCTGGTGCTATAAAAGAGAATAACAAAAAGGATATACTTTATATTGTATGTATAGTCTGGAAATCTTTCTGAGGCAGTAACATTTAAGCTGAGAACTGAAAGATAAGAAAAAAGACACTAATGAAAGAAGCTCAGCCACATGAAGAAAGGAAGGAAAGGGAAGTCTAGGCAAAAGAAATCATTTGTTTACAAAGAGCTTGGGGCATTCAGGAAACTGTAAAAATCTATTTTTAACTAGGGCATATTAAGCAAGGTAGATGACAGGTTGAGATAAAATTAGAGATGTAGGAATGACTCCTGTCATGGTCCACTGTAAGAAGTCTGGGTTCTATTCTAAATGCAGTAGAAAACTATTGTCTAATTCATAAAAAAGGCTTTTCAAATATTTTGTGCCTAACCCAGGGATACAGAAACATTAATCATAATCCTTTTTTCAAGCCATACATTGTCTATCTGTTACCTCAAGGATGGTCTTACCTATCTGTAATACAGAGGATGAGTGCTAAAGTAGGGTGTACAGTGAGGAAGAGAAGTTAAAAAGGAAAGGAAAGCCTTAACTTATTCTTTCCAGCTGGGGAATTTCTCAGACTCTCCCTCCTACCTTCTACTTCGGATTTCTCCAATAGTCATTTGGTTTCCCCATCTGTATACGATTATTTCATATTTCCACATGTCTGCTCTGTCAGCGACCTTATAGGCTAGTGATTAGGGTATATGATCTCTCTGGAGTTAATTTGTCATTCTCCCCAGATACTGCCTTTTTGTTGGCTTCTCTTGACCTCACCCACTGCAGCCAGGGCGGTAAGAGATCCCCTCCTATACACCCTAGGACTGCATCCAGGACAGCAGGTCATGTTCCTTGGGGAGGAGAAACACTCTAAGACAGTGACTCAAAACATTCATTTTGCATATGTGCAGATACAGCTGCAGCCCATCCACATGTTAAAGTATGGAAGGCCTTCACAGAAATCTGTAAGAAATGCCACAGGCTTTGATTTCTGGCCGAGGTCTTATGCAGAAATAGTGCATTTCATCGGCTTGCATTAACAGCTCTGGTAATGAGAATGGAGTTATTGACATTTCCATTTCATGGTGTGAACACTCCATCATAATGAGGGGGAGTGTGGTTGTTAACTGCTGTGTTGTTAGGACAGGAAAGTGAAAATTATTGTTCATCGTTTGTCCCATGTGAAGAATGCCCTCATTTAAATGTCCTGAGATTGCTCCCTATCAAGTCCAAGGATCAGACTAGTCCACAAATTTGCTTTTGGTTAGTATGATAATGAGACTTCAACTACACACCAAATAATTATATTTATTTAAATTTATGATTGTGCATTAGAGAGCTCAGTAGTATTCAGGAGGTCTTGAAGCCATAACTTATAGCCTCAACCTCACCTTCTTCTATACATTTTACTTTGAGAAACTGCTGTTTAAATGCAGATGGCTATATAAATTTCCACTCCTGACCTGAAATATATCCAGCCAGCAATGTATGCCAGGATTAATTGGCACTTCAGACCTCCTCTTTTTCCCCCAGGGATTATCTGTTTTGCAGCCTATGAGATAAAATGATAGGCTCCTCTCTGTTAATATACATTCTCTCTGCAGCTCTCAAAGACTAGCATCTAGCAGCAATGGTAGAAATTTAATCTTGATCTTCTATCACAGCTTGTTTAAAAATTACATCCAATAGCCAGCCAGTGTGTGAAGGCCACTCTCCCTGAGTTCAGAGTTTCTCAGTCACTCTCTTTCTTTTTTATTATTAAAGGCCAAGCTCAGAATCCCTATGTTCATCACTGCTGAGTGTTGACAAGCCGCAAACACTGCCACTGACAGTAGTTTAAAATGCAGCTGGGTTAATGCTGACATATTGCTATCTTCTGAGGGCCAGTTGATGTGTGTTCATTTATAGTCTAATTGCAAGTCCACTTTAAAAAAATCAGCTCCCAGTCTGGAATGGATAAAAATACAATTACCAAATGATATGTGTAATCATTCAGTGCTGTTAGTCCCCAAAGGTGATATTTCAGTGACATTGAGAAAATTAGATCTATTCTTTACAATTATATGGCTATACTTTCACTCTAATGCCATTCTAATTGGAAAGGAGCATTGAAATGTGAAGCTGTGTGCGTTTCACTCTCTAATTAGTACTGAACAACTCATTCTTAGGATAGGTTTCTGGAAAAGACAGTTGCCACGATGCTTTGATAATCCCAGATATTCATTGCTGCTTTCATGTCAGGGAAAACTTGTTTTCCTTCAGTAAAATTTAGATTGCCACTGAGAGCTTACTAGAAATAAAGATTTGGGTGAATGCCTGTAATTTTTATAGTCCATTCATGTTTCTGAAAAGAAAATTTCTATATGGATATACTCCCCCCAATTTTTACTTCCAAATGGACCTTCAAAATGTGAATATTTGCCCCCCTATTTTATGGGGTGGTTGGGAGGCTCAAATTTCATGATAAAAGTACAAGTTATTTTGTAAGCTTTTAAGATATATACAAACATGAGCTATTACTCTTATAATTGCTGCTGCTTTTATTATTATTATTATTAATCATCTGTCAATATATGTCAGGACCTGATTTAGTTAGTTGTTTTGGGGCCACTGCCTATAGAAATTATGAAGTCAAATTAATATCTCTGGCATTAATTCAGTTAGATCCCTACTGTACAAGTCAGCGGTGTCTGGATATCTGTGTATTTATTAAGAACCCTCCTCCATTCCCTATTCTCAGAATCATAGATTTATAGAACAAACAGTACAGCTAAAGTGACATTATACCCCACCAACTATGCTATCATTAGACTATAAACTCTAAGAAGGCAAGAACTGTCTCTTCATAGAAGGCATTGAATAGTTACAATCTGTCTGAAGAAGTGAATGAATACCTCTATTTTATATTTCTTCATTCTTTATAAGCATATATTCCTTTACGTTATTGAGCATAATTACAATAACTGCTTTAAAATCCTTGTCTATGAATTCCAACATCTGAGTTATTAGTTATCATAGTTTCCACTGATTGTCTTTTCCCTTGAGAATAGATCAAATTTTCCAGATTTTTGAATTTTGGATTGTATTCTGGATATTATGAGTGCTGTTGTAGAGACTCTGGACTATGTTATGTTCTTGCAAAGATTACTGATTTTTTTATTGTCTTAGTGGGTAATTTGACTTGTCTCAAACTGAAAACTCTCTTCTGGACAGCAACTCAGTTATTTATTGGTAGCTAGGCTGCTTGCAGTCTGCCCTATGTGTGGTGCAGGGGTCAGTTAGGGATTTATACAGACTGTATATACAGAACATGTTGCTTACCTTCTCTGGCTCTTCTTCTGGGATTTCCCCCCCACCCTTTCTAGTGGCTGTCATTGGTTCTTCATGCCAGAAAGATTGCAGTTTTTTATAGGAGTTTTAGCTGCCCCAAGTATGCTGACTGCATTCTGACCTTGAGCTAAAATCAGTAAAAAAAAAAAAAAAAAAAAAAAAAAAAAAAAAAGTGGGGAACTCATGCCATGTCATTTTCTTTATCCAACTGTCAACATCTCTTCAGAATCTGCCTAAATTTTGTTCACTCGTCAGGGTCTTGTATTTTCCACAACTTGTACTTTTTATCTGTTGGAGGATTTCTTTTATATTCTACATGATGAAAATTAGGTTCAGAGAGCTAGTAAGACTTATCTATTAAAACCATAGAGCTGGTTTTAATTCTCTAGTCATGGCCATATATACAGAGCCATGCCCATATTGTCTTTCTTGATTCTAATCCAGGACTTTTTTTGTCCCAGATTACTGTCCTCTCAGTCAATGTAGCACACCATCAGTTTACGTCAACACTCAAAGTTTAAAGATGTCCCAATGAGGTACAGTTGCATTAAATATACTTCCCTTTGTTACTGAAGCTTAATTCAGAGTTTGTTCGGGAAATGCAATGCTCAACCAACAATTAGTAGCTACCTAGTATGAAGAGATGGTGATATTAGATGATAAATCCAAAGGACAAACAACAGCAAGAACAAAACAAGCTTACATCCATCTTCTAATTTTTTTTAAAAAATGTACTGGCCTATGAAATCATTGCATGTCATCATAGTGAGTAATTTTACAGGCTTAAATTTCCTCTTTATAAATTGAAATTGTTGTATTAAACCATCTCTCTGGGCTCTTGTAGCCCAATGATCTTATTCAATTATTTTCACAAAGACACTGATTACCATTTAGATGATTGTCAATATCCATTCAGATTGCAGGTTGGGAAACTTAAGGGAAAAAGAGACAGCAAAAGTGAAAGTTTATGAACCCTTTGAAAGGTGTATTGAACTATTAGGATGATCAACAAATAACCTGCTTCTTAATTTTCCTGTTTTCAAAATGCTTTGGGGCTACTGGAGGTATATTCTGTGCTTAGAATTCTAGTCATCTTATTCTCAAAACAACCTCTGAAGTAGAGGGTACTGTCGTCTCCATTTTGCAGATGAAAAACTTAAACTCAAAGAGGATTCGTAATTTGTCCAGCACCATTTGTCTTGTCAGGATCAAAGCCAGGAAGCAAATCTCCATTTGCCTGCTTCTAAGCCCATATACCCATTTTCCGATTGTTTACAAGGCCTCTCAGAAAGCTACAACCAAAAATGCCCCCAAAAGGAAAGCAACAACAATAGGGATTAATTTCTATAAATCTAGAAAAAGAGGAGTTAAATGGGCCAATGAGCATTTATCAGACTTTTTTAAGGCCCCAATATCACTCAATTTTATTCAATCTTTTTTGCACTAATGCTTTGCAGTCCAACTCTGAGACTCCAAATTATATGTCAAGTATTCTTCTACATCACAGGAAAATTCATTAAAAAAAATGTGTCCTTTCTTTGCAGCTTTTGGTCTTCACCCTATAATGTTGTTGAGTCTTGGCGTCTATTTCCCGGAATGTTCTAATCTCAGCTATGGCATATATTTCCATCACTCCTTAGGAACTGATGCCAGACTCTGCCCCTTTCATCTTAACTTGAGCTCCAATTCACAGTTATCCTTCTGATGGCATGCACTTCCAACCACTGGAGAAAACACCCCAGCCTGACCCAGGCCTACCCAGACCAGTCCCTGAGACCATACCTGCAGTGTCATGTCCATGGTGCCAGACTAATCTTCCTTAAATATCAATCTTATCTTGACCTCTAGGCTTGTCTCCTCATTTGTAGAACAAGATGTTTGAACTAGATGATCTCTAAGATCACTTCTTGCTCTAAAACGATATAAATTCTTTTCATGTACAAGTACGCATATTATTCTAATATTCTCCAGAGAGTGGCGTGAGACACAAAGCTATGTTCTTTTAGCATGCTTTCTTTTCAGAAAAGTTTTACAGAAATAAAACACTTTTCATTCAAGGTGTCAGTTATTAAATACAATTTGAATACAGACTATTTAATCACAGAAGTACTTTTAAGCGACCTTGTCATCCCCACTCCACTTGATTTGTTATAATTTACATCCTTTGTACTAAAAAAAGAGAGGTATTTTCTTCTCTGAAGATGTTTCCTGAGCTTAGAGAACCCTTGGGAAATGTAGAATTCCTTGTGAAATGCAAACACTGTTTCCTTTACCAGCGTTCCATTTTTGTTTCAACTTCAAGGTTACCGAAGTGACAGAATGTCCCCCAAATCTTGCTGTCATTATGAAAGTGGCATTTTATTTCAAGGAGTAATAGCTAAAGTAATTTCACAAGGATAATGTGAATCTGATTTCAAGGTTTTATGGAAGCTGTCCGTCTTTTCTTGGGAGTCAGGTTACCCACGTTGTCAGCTACCTTCAGCTGAGGATGTTTTCCTGGGAGTGTGCATTGCTGGATGGGCTTAAACTTCTTCAGCCTAGCACAGAGGATGTTTACCATGAGCTGATTTAGACATCTTAAGCAGCAGTTTTTAAAATAATTTTATACTAGTGTTAGTGTTCATCTTTGAATTAGATTATTATGTATGATTCAGTGATAGCATGGACCAACCATCAACTAGTCAATCTTATTAATGGTCCTGCGTCTACATAGTTGACAAATCCAGCCCTAGTACATACATACATATATAACATTAGTAATATCAAGAATCACTTTCTAAAGCAGAAACTAACACACCATTGTAAAGCAATTATACCCCAATAAAGATGTTATAAAAAAAAAAATCACTTTCAATCACTTGATATAAGCCATTCTCCAAATAAATTCACTGAGGGTCTCATATAGAATTCAATTAGTGAACTTAGTTTTTAAGTATCATCATCTGTACCCTCTGGATTGTGCATCACAAAGTAAATTTTAGAGACCTGTGATATCAGTACTCAAGATATAATTTATGAAATAATACATACCTATATAAACTGGTTTGAAGAATTGCAAATAATTAAGTCAGGTGGTGTTTTTTTTTCTTCATTGTTTTTCCCTTCTAAAACTACTAGATGCTGTTTAGATATTTGGCTGAATGCAATACTCAGCTTTATTTCATTAGTTTGCTTACTTTTGCTAAGTTACTTTTTCCTCCATCCTATTTCCTCATCTCACCCTTGTCCCCTCACCTCTCAGTGCCCTCTGTCCACCTCTTAGCCTATTGTAATCCTATTTCATTATTTGATTGAGCTAAAATCCCATCTTTTTTTTTTTTTTTTTTTATTGAAGCTTCCCTGGCCAAAAGGCAGATCCCACCTATGAACTCTGTCTTTCCTGGTAGTTTGGCTATTTTGTCATGGTTTGATATTTTCTCTGTCTAATTAGACTATAAAGTACTTCAGGACAGTACCTCATACTGTAGGAAGGGGGTAGGAAGGGTACCTCTTCCTACCCCTCCATTGGCACAAAGCACAATGCTTGTGTTTCTGAGAGGTACCTAGAAAAATTAATGTGTGGAGAAGTTAGAGATTGAGAGTTGGAGGGAGGGTTGGGTTATCATAAGCTTTCTTAATGCAACCACGTCGACCAATAATATCAGGCATCAACCAATCACATCAAGTGCTGAACTACAGGGTTTCCAAAAAAAAAAAAAAAGGACCAGCACCACAGGACGCACATGCAGACACACACACACACACACACACACACACACACACACACACACACACACACACACACACACCTGGGTTCCCACCAGCCACAGATCCCGCCTGCCACCTCTCCTGGAGCGCCCTAGCCCCATCCTATGAGCACCCTCCATTCCTCCCACTGACCTCCCTAAACACCCCTCCCACCCCCTCGCTGATAGGCTTCAGCTCCCTGCACGACCCCTGTGCACGTGCTGGTGTGGTAGGGCTGAAGATGCCCTGTTACTGTCTCTTTGAGGACACAGTCAACACGGCCTCAAGAATAGAGTCTAATGGGGAAGCCCTGAAGATCCACTTGTCTCCTGAGACCAAGGCTATCCCGGAGGAGTTTGGTGGTTTCTAGCTGGAGCTTCGAGGGGTTGTAGAAATGAAGGGCAAAGGCCCAGTTCGGGCCTACTGGCTCCTGGGGGAGCCAGGGAGTAGTACCTGAGGCTGACCTGCCTCCCCTCCTGGCCTTCCACACCTTCCTTCCCTGAGCCAGAGGTGACAGAGAGGTGCCAGGCCTCAGCCTCGCCCACAGCAGCCCCACCATTGCCAAAGAAGTGGTTTGAACAGCTCAGATGTGCTGACCGCAGTGCAGATACCAGATATTACCTCTGAAAGAGGACTGGTATGGGGAAGAACTTGGAGCTCACAGGACCGGACCAAAACTCACAGTCATGCCCAGTGACACACACACATAGGCACATGCATTCACTCTCTACCCTGACTCAGGCCGGGCCAGGCTGGGATGTGGATTCCTAGATCCTCCTGCCCCTCCCTGTGCCCTCTTCCCTCAACCTTGTTACAGTGTGACTTTTATGAGGAGCGGGGAGGAGACCCCTGAGGGGGAATAGGAAAAGGGACTATAGGTGAATCTAGGGGATGGGGGAGTCCACATCTAGGCCTAGACCACATAAGCCACATACACACCCCCGTCCGCCACCACCCAACATTGGATACAGTGCACAGGGGAGAAAGGGGAGGCAGGGAGGGCTGTGGGCCTGTATGCTTTGCCTCTCCTGTGAGTGGAGACCATTAAAATCTTCATTCAAAGAAAAAAAGAAAAGACATGTAACTTAGCCACTGAAGAAAGGAAAACTTCAAGACTCAAATGAGAATATTCCCACTATTCAGATTAAATCTTCTAGGAGTCCCCTTACTTTCCCCAGACTTATTCACCTGACTCTCAGTGATCCATTTTCCTGAATTGGTGACTTCAGAAGTGGGGCCTTACTTCACATTGGTTTATTTAATCTAAGGTGCATACATATCAAGCAGAGGTCAATTGGGCTGAGAAGCAATCTTGCTTATATTAGAAATTAAATATTGCTATGGTCAAGTTTTATAGATTAGTGCATGGTTAGTTTTGCTTATTTTACTCTGGTGCACATTTCTAACTTTATTTTAAAAATCTAGATTTCTTTTCTTATTTCTTATTTTTCTTATTTTTTTTTCTTATTTCACAAGATGTGATAATCTCAAATAAGGTTTAAAGAAATTTCCCCCTGCTACAGTGGAGGATTACTGGACTGAATGTCAATATTATGACATAGTATGAGTGTGTTTCGTGTTTGGTAATTGCAATCATTGTTGCTTTTGTTGTGGTCATCCATTTACAATGCTTGGTGTCAGTTTATTTATCTCTTGTAAAAATAAAATACAGTGTGTGTGTGTGTGTGTGTGTGTGTGTGTGTGTGAAAAAAGAAATTTCCCAAAGACCCTAGTATTTGGATGTATTCAGTAGTATGTACTCATTGGTTAATTTATATTATTCTGCATGTTATTTGTTATATTTGCTTTCGGTAACCTCAGTATTAGACACTTGTAACAAAAATAGAATGAGTTCCTGGCTTAAAGGATTTTGTAGTCTAAAAAAGAGAAATGAGCAAATAAGTAATAGCAATTCAAATTGCTGTAGTCTATAAAAAGACAAAACAATTTTTTATTGAAAGGTTTGTCTAGGAATGTTTGAATAAAAATTTTGAAAATATTAAAGTATATCATTTTAGAAGTTTTGACAAATATATATCCCCTTGAAACTATCACTACAACCAAGATGACACAACCATATGCCCCAAAGTTTCCTCTTTGTGAGTCCTTCCTCCCACCCTTCCAAACCCCACCCTACCCCCACAAGCAACCAATGATCTGATTTCTACCACTATGGGATAGTTTCCATTTTCCAAAAGTTTATATAAATAGAGTATGCAGTATGTATATTCACATCTTCCACTCAGCATAATTATTTTCGGATTCAGCCATGTTGTAGCATATGTTCATTTTCTTATTGATAAGTAATATGTCATTATATGAGTATATCTCAATTTTATTATCTTCTTATTGATGGACTTTTGGATTATTTCCAGTTTTGGGCAATTACAAACAAAGCTATGAACAGTTATGAACAAGTCTGTGTATAAGAATACCATTTCATTTCTCTTAGGTAAATACCTAGAAATAGAATGGCCAGGTATTATGGATCACTTTTTAAGAAACTGCCAAACTCTTTTCCAAAATGTTTGAAACCATTTTACAGTCCCAGTGTATGAGACTTCTAATTGCTCTAGTTGGTCAGTGTTTCTAATTTTAGTCATTCTAGTAGCAGTACACTGGTGTCTCTTTGTAGTTTTAATTTGCCTTTGAATAATAATGTTGGGAGCAACTTTCCATGTGCTTATTTGCCAACTGTATATCTTATTTGGTGAAGTGTCTGAGCAACTGTCTTGCCCATTTTAAAACTGTCTTCTTGATTGCCCTCTTATCAAGTTGTAAGAGTTCTTCATATATTCTAGATACAGGTCTTTGGCTGGATACATGTTTTGCAAAAATATACTTTCCCAGTCTGTGGCCTGCTTTTCATTTTCTTGTCCATGCTATTTGAAGATCAAAAGCTCTTAATTTTTATAAAGTCCGTTTATTGACTTTTTCCATTTATAGTGAAGGTTGTATAATACTTAAGAAATCTTAGCCAAGAAAATAGGTAACTAAGATTTTTTTCAAAACTTTTAAAGTTTTAGCTCTTACATTTAGGTCTGTGATCAATTTCAAGTTAATTATTATATATGGTCCTATAAAGAACATTTTTGCATATGTTCAAGCACAATTTATTATAAAGATCATCCTGTTCTCACTGAATTGCTTTGGTAAATTTGTAAAAAATGAATTCAACATATATGTGTGTGTCTTTATCTGAACACTCTATTCCAATGAACCATCTTCTGTCTTTACACTAGTGCCATAATGTTTTGATCACTGTTTATTTATTTATTTATCTTAAAATTAATTTTTATTGGAGTATAGTTGCTTTACAATGTTGTGTTAGTTTCTACTTTACAGCAAAATGAATCAGCTATACATATACATGTATCCCCTCTTTTTTGGATTTCCTCCCCATTTAGGTCATCATGGTGCATTGAGTTCCCTGTGCTATACAGTATGTTCTCGTTAGTTATCTATTTTATACATAGTATCAATAGTGTATATGTGTCAATCCCAATCTCCCAGTTCCACCCACCCCCCCATTTCCCTCTTGGTATCCATACATTTATTCTCTACATCTGTGTCTCTATTTCTGCTTTGCAAATAAGATCATCTATACCATTTTTCTAGATTCCATATATATGCGTTAATATATGATATTTGTTTCCCTTTTTCTGACTTACTTCACTCTGTATGACACTCTCTAGGTCCATCCACGTCTCTACAAATAACCCAATTTTGTTCCTTTTTATGGCTGAGTAATATTCCAATGTTTATATGTATTAAAATAAGTCTTGAAATAAGTTGTACAAGACCCCAAATTTGTTCTTCTCTTTTAAAATTATTTTGGCAATTCTAAGCCCATTTCATTTTGATATAAAATTTAGAAAATTGCTTGGCAATTTCTACAAAAAAATCCTGAGTGAATTTTGTTCAGAGTTACATTGAATAGGTAGATCAATTTAGAGAATACTGTTATCTCAACAATACTGAGGATTCCTATCCATGAATAAAGCATATCTCTCCACTTATTTAGGTCTTCTTTAATTTTTGCCAGCAATGTTTGATAGTTTGCAGTAGATAGGTCTTGTGCATAATTTGACAAATTTATCCCTAAATATTTCATATCTCATATACTATTGTAAACAGTGTTGTATTTTTTATTTCAATTTCCAATTTCTCATTACCAGTATACAGAAACACATTAATCTCTCTATATTAATCTTGTATCCTGCAAGCATGCTAAAATCATTTATTAGTTTTAGTAACATATTTATAGATTTCCTAGGATTTTCTACATGTATGATCAGGTAGTCTATGAATAAAGATAAATTTACATCTTTTGTTCCAACCTAGATGTCTTCATTTCTTTTCTTGTCTTGTTGAACTATCTAGAACCTTGAGAACAGGGTTGAACAGAAATGTTGACAGCAGACATCATTGCCTGATTCCTAATCTTATGAAAAAATCATTTTGTCTTTCACCATTAAGTATGATTTTAGAAGTAGGATTTTCCTTGATGCTCTTTATCAGGTTGAGAAAATTCATTTCTCTTTCTAATTTCTTAAGAGCTTTCACAAGGGAGCATATTGGATTTTGTCAAAGTGTTTTTCTATATCTTATTTAAATAATGGTATGTTTTTCTTTTTAGTCTGTTAATATGGTAAATTACATTGATTTATTTTTACTAGTCTTTATTTTTAGAACAGTTTTAGAATTACAGAAAAAATTGAAAAGATAGTAGAGTTCCCAATATGCCCTATATCCATTTTCTGAGGTTATTAATAACATATTACTAGTATGATATATTTGTTAAAATTAATAAACTGACACGGTTATGCTATTATAAACTAAAGTCCATAGTTTAGTTAGATTTCCTTAATTTTACCTAGTGTCCTTTTTCTGTTCCAGGATTCCATCCAGCTTATCATATTACATGTGGTTGTCATGTCTCTTTAGGCTTCTCCTGGTTGTGGTGGCTTCTTGGACTTCCTTTGTGTTGATGACCTCGACAGTTTTAAGGAGTACTGGTCAGGTGTTTTGTAAGAGTCTCCCTATTGGAATAAAGTGATGTTTTTTCCTGTGACAAGATTGAATTTATGGGTTATAGAGAGGAAGAACACAGTGGTAAAGTGCCATTTTTATCACATTTTTTCATCATTTTTAAATCAATTCAAAGGTATGTAATATCAACATAACTTATTACTGTTGATGTTAACCCTTTTTTTTCCACTAATATTTTTTTAATTGAGATGTTATTGACATGTAACATTGTATTAGTTTCAGGCATGTAACATAATGATTTGATATTTGTATATATTGCTAAATGATTACCACAGTAAGTCTGGTTAATATTATCACCACATACAACTTTTCTTTTTTCCTTGTGGTAAGAAATTTTAAGATCTGCTCTGTTAGCAACTTTCAAATATACAATCCAATATCATCAACTATAGTCAACATGCTGTACATTATATTCCTATTACTTATTCATTTAAGGTTTTACCTTTTGACACGCTTCATCAGTTTCACCCACCACCACCCTCCGATGTTAACCTTGATCACCTGGATGAGAAAATATTTTCTAGGTTTCTCCACTGTAAAGTTACTCCTATTTCCCCTTTTTCTTATTGTACTCCTTGGAAATAAGTCACCTATGCACAGCCCACACTTAAGGAGTGGGAGTTATGCCATATCTTCTTGAGGGAAAAATATTTACATAAAATTATTTGGCATACTTCTGCACATGTCTTTTCTTCTCCATTTAGTTATTTATGCAATCATTACTTTTATCAGTATTGACTCATGGATATTTATTTTATACTTTGGGTTATACTCCAATGTTATATTCTTTTCTTGCTCAAATTATTATGACTTTGGCCACTGAGGACACTTATAGTTGGCTCCTGTCTCCTTTGACATTCTCCCATCATTGTATTTTTGTTTTGTTTTGTTTGTGTCCTTCTTTACTTCCTGGCACTGCAAGATACTGTAGGCTCTTCTTGTATATTTCCTGCCTAAGTCCTAGAATAAACTATTTCTCCAAGGATCCCTGGTTCTTTTTATTGGAAACTGGTATTAGAAATCAAGATCTGAATGTTAGGTGTGCATGTTACATCCGTTCTATTTTTTTATTTTATTTTTTTATTTTTTTAAACAGCAGGTTCTTATTAGTCATCCATTTTATACACATCAGTGTATACATGTCAATTCCAATCTCCCAATTCATCACACCACCACCCCCACACGCCGCCACTTTCCCCGCTTGGTATCCATACGTTTGTTCTCTACATCTCTGTCTCAATATCTGCCTGGCAACCTGGTTCATCTGTACCATTTTTCTAGGTTCCACATATATGCATTAATATATTATATTTGTTTTTCTCTTTCTGACTTACTTCACTCTGTATGACAGTCTCTAGATCTATCCACGTCTCTACAAATGACCCAATTTCACTCCTTTTTATGGCCGAGTAATATTCCATTGTATATATGTACCACTTCTTCTTTGTCCATTCGTCTGTCAATACGCATTTAGGTTACTTCCATGACCTGGCTATTGTAAATAGTGCTGCAGTGAACATTGGGGTGCATGTGTCTTTTTGAATTATGGTTTTCCCAGGATATGTGACCAGTAGTGGGATTGCTGGATCATATGATAATTCTATTTTTAGTTTTTTAAGGAACTTCCATACTGTTCTCCATAATGGCTGTATCAATTTATTCCCACCAACAGTGCAAGAGTGTTCCCTTTTATCCATACTCTCTCCAGCATTTGTTGTTTGTAGATTTTCTGATGATGCCCATTCTAACTGGTGTGAGGTGATACCTCATTGTAGTTTTGATTTGCATTTCTCTAATAATTAGTGATGTTGAGCAGCTTTTCCTGTGCTTCTTGGCCATCTGTAAGTCTTCGTTGGAGAAATGTCTATTTAGGTCTTCTGCCCACTTTTGGATTGGTTTGTTTTTTTTTTAATATTGAGTTGCATGATCTGCTTATGTAGTTTGGAGATTAATCCTTTGTCCATTGATTCATTTGCAAATATTTTCTTCCATTCTGAGGGTTCTCTTTTAATCTTGTTTGTAGTTTCCTTCGCTTTGCAAAAGCTTTTAAGTTTCATTTGATCCCATTTGTTTATTTTTGTTTTTATTTTTATTACTCTGGGAAGTGGATCCAAAGAGATCTTGCTGTGATTTATGTCAAAGAGTATTATTCCTGTTTTCCTCTAAGAGATTTATAGTGTCCAGTCTTACATTTAGGTTTCTAATCCATTTTGAGTTTATTTTTGTGTATGGTGTTAGGGAGTGTTCTAATTTCATTCTTTTACCTGCAGCTGTCCAGTTTTCGCAGCACCACTTATTGAAGAGACTGTCTTTTCTCCATTGTATATCCTTGCCTCCTTTGTCATAGATTAGTGGACCATAGGTGAGTGCATTTATCTCTGTGCTTTCTATCTTGTTCCATTGATCTATATTTCTGTTTTTGTGCCAGTACCATATTGTCTTGATTACTGTAGCTTTGTAGTACAGTCTGAAGTCAAAGAGTCTGATTACTACAGCTCCGTTTTTTTCCCCTTAAGACTGCTTTGGCTATTCAGGGTCTTCTGTGTCTCCAAACAGATTTTAAGATTTTTTTTGTTCTAGTTCCATAAAAAAATGCCATCAGTAATTTGGTAGGGATTGCATTGAATCTGTAGATTGCTTTGGGTAGTATAGTCATTTTCACAATATTGAATCTTCCAATCCAAGATTATGGTATATCTCTCCATCTGTTGGTGTCATCTTTAATTTATTTCATCAGTGTCTTATAGTTTTCTGCATACAGGTCTTTGGTCTCCATATGTAGGTTCATTCCTAGGTATTTATTCTTTTTGTTGCAATGGTAAATGGGAGTGTTTATTTAATTTCACTTTCAGTTTTTACATCATTAGTGTATACGAATGTGAGAGATTTCTGTGCATTAATTTTGTATCCTGCAGCCTTACTAAATTCATGGATTAGCTCTAGTAGCTTTCTGGTGGCATCTTTAGGATTCTCTATGTATAGTATCATGTCATCTGCAAAGAGTGACAGTTTTACTTCTTCTTTTCCAATTTGTATTCCTTTTATTTCTTTTTCTTCACTGATTGCCGTGGCTAGGACTTCCAAAACTATGTTGAATAATAGTGATGAGAGTGGACATCCTTCTCTTGTTCCTGATCTTAGAGGAAATGTTTTCAGTTTTTCACCATTGAGAATGATGTTTGCTGTGGATTTGTCGTATATGGCCTTTATTATGTTGAGGTAGGTTCCCTCTATGCTACTTTCTAGAGAGTTTTTATCATAAATGGGTGTTGAATTTTGTCAAAGGCTTTTTCTGCATCTATTGAGATGATCATATGGTTTTTATACTTCAATTTGTTAATATGGTGTATCACATAGATTGATTTGCATATACTGAAGAATCCTTGCATCCCTGGGATAAATCCCACTTGATCATGGTGTATGATCCTTTTAATGTGTTGTTGGATTCTGTTGCTAGTATTTTGTTGACGATTTTTTCATCTATATTCATCAGTGATATTGGTCTGTAATTTTCTATATTTGTAATATTTTTGTCTGGTTTTGGTATCAGGGTGATGGTGGCCTCATAGAACGAGTTTGGGAGTGTTCCTTCCTCTGCAATTTTTTGGAAGAGTTTGAGAAGGATGGGTGTTAGCTCTTATCTAAATGTTTGATAGAATTCACCTGTGAAGCCATCTGCTCCTGGCTTTTGTTTGTTGGATTATTTTAAATCACAGTTTTAATTTCATTACTTGTGATTGGTCTCTTCATATTTTCTATTTCTTCCTGGTTCAGTCTTGGAAGGTCATACCTTTCTAAGAATTTGTCCATTTCTTCCAAGTTGTCCATTTTATTGGCATAGAGTTGCTGGTAGTAGTCTGTTAGGATGCTTTGTATTTCTGTGGTGTCTGTTGTAACTTCTCCTTTTTCATTTCTAATTTTATTGATTTGAGTCCTCTCCCTCTTTTTCTTGATAAGTCTGGCTAAAGGTTTACCAATTTTGTTTATCTTCTCAAAGAAGCAGATTTTAGTTTTATTGATCTTTGCTATTGTTTCCTTTGTTTCTATTTCATTTATTTCTGCTCTCCTTATGATTTCTTTCCTCTGCTAACTTTGGGTTTTGTTTGTTCTTTCTCTAGTTCCTTTAGGTGTAAGGTTAGATTATTTATTTGAGATTTTTCTCGTTTCTTGAGGTAGGCTTGTATAGCTATAAACTTCCCTCTTAGAACTGCTTTTGCTGCATCCCATAGGTATTGGATTGTCGTGTTTTCATTGTGATTTGTTTCTAGGTATTTTTTGATTTCCTCTTTTATTTCTTCAGTTATCTCTTGGTTATTTAGTAACATAGTGTTTAGCCTCCACGTGTTTGTGTTTTTTACATTTTTTCCCCTGTAATTCATTTCTAATCTCATAGTGTTGTGGTCAGAAAAGATGCCTAATATGATTTCAATTTTCTTGAATTTACTGAGGCTTGATTTGTGACCCAAGATGTGATCTATCCTGGAAAATGTTCCATGCGCACTTGAGAAGAAAGTGTAGTGTGCTGTTTTTTGATGGAATGTCCTATAAATATCGATTAAATCTATCTTGTCTATTGTGTCATTTAAAGCTTCTGTTTCCTTATTAATTTTCTGTTTAATGATCTGTCCATTGGTGTAAGTGACGTGTTAAAGTCCCCCACTATTATTGTGTTACTGTCGATTTCCTCTTTTAGAGCTGTTAGCAGTTGCCTTATGTATTGAGGTGCTCCTATGTTGGGTGCATATATATGTATAATTGTTATATCTTCTTCTTGGATTGATCCCTTGATCATTACATAGTGTCCTTCCTTGTCTCTTGTAACATTCTTTATTTTAAAGTCTATGTTATCTGATATGAGTATTGCTACACCACCTTTCTTTCGATTTCCTTTTGCATGGAATATCTTTTCCCAACCCCTCACTTTCAGTCAGTATGTGTTCCTAGGTCTGAAGTGGGTCTCTTGTAGACAGCATATATGTGGGTCTTGTTTTTGTATCCATTCAGTAAGCTTGTGTCTTTTGGTTGGAGCATTTAATCCATTCATGTTGAAGGTAATTATCAATATGTATGTTCCTGTAATCATTTTCTTAATTGTTTTGGGTTTGTTTTTGTAGGTCCTATTCTTCTCTTTTGTTTCCCACTTAAAGAAGTTCCTTTAACATTTGTTGTAGAGCTGGTTTGGTGGTGCTGAATTTTCTTAGCTTTTGCTTGTCTGTAAAGGTTTTGATTTCTCCATGGCATCTGAATGAGATCCTTGCTGGGTAGAGTAATCTTGGTTGTAGGTTCTTCCCTTTCATCATTTTAATTATACCATGCCACTCCCTTCTGGGTTGTAGAGTTTCTGCTGAGAAATCAGCTGTTAGCCTTATGGGAGTTCCATTGTATATTATTTGTCATTTTCCCTTGCTGCTTTCAATAATTTTTCTTTGTCTTTAATTTTTGCCAGTTTGATTACTATGTGTCTCAGCATGTTTCTCCTTGGGTTTGTCCTGTATGGGACTCGTTGCACTTCCTGGGCTTGGGTGGCTATTTCCTATCCCATGTTAGGGAAGTGTTCGACTATAATTTCTTCAAATATTTTCTTGGGTCCTTTTTCTCACTCTTCTCCTTCTGGAACCCTTGTAAAGCGAATGTTGTTGCGTTTAATGTTGTCCCAGAACTCTCTTAGGCTGCCTTCATTTCTTTTCATTCTTTTTTCTTTATTCTGTTCCACAGCAGTGATTTCCACCATTCTTGTCTTCCCGGTCACTTATCTGTTCTTCTTCCTCAGTTATTCTGCTATTGATTTCTTTTTGTGTATTTTTCATTTCAGTTATTGTGTTGTTCATTTCTGTTTCTTCTTTCATTCTTCTAGATCTTTGTTGAACATTTCTTTCATCTTCTTGGTCTTTGCCTCCATTCTTTTTCTGAGGTCCTGGATCATCTTCACTATCATTATTCTGAATTCTTTTCCTGGAATTTTTCCTATCTCCACTTGATTTAGTTGTTTTTATGAGGTTTTATCTTTGTTCCTTCATCTGGTACATAGCCCTCTGCCTTTTCATCTTGTCGTGGTTATTGTTCCACAGGCTGCAGGATTGTAGTTCTTCTTGCTTCTGCTCTCTGCCCTCTGGTGGATCTTCTGTTCTTAATAGACTCATAGAATCATTTCTTCTATTCTATCTCAATTGACAGAACAAGGAAATACTAATGCGTAAGTTAATCTGTTATATATGATTTTGTATTATGTAGACAAATGCATAATTATGTTTAACTACCTGTATCTATGTTAAGCTAAACATAAGTTTATACTGATGTCTCCAGCTCTATTCATTATTACCACAGAGATCATTGTAGCTTCCCCCACTTTCTTACCTGTAAACTCTCTAACAGTAAGAAACATGATTCCCACCATGAACTGTTCATTTAGATTACTGCCCAGTTCCAGTATACATGTATTGCAGTATCAGAATTTTTAACCTTTGCTGTAGGAGACAACTTTATAAACCTCAATACGGTTGCTCATGGACAGTTGTTTCTGCTTTTAATCTTACAGGCTTCACTCATTTCCAAAGTTAATAGGTCAGTGCGTTTCCCCCACCTCCAACTCCTTCAGTTAGGTTGTTTCATACATTTGTAACACTGACTGTCTTCTCACAGTTCACAGTCCTTCCTTGGATCCTTCAATCTCCTAAATATTTTTTTTAATAACTGCACACATTAAGATTCAGTGTTTGTGCTGTAAAGGTTTATGGATTTTGAAAAATGTATAATGTCTTGTAACCACTATTACTATGTCATACAAAATAATTTTACTGACCTAAAAATCTCCTGTGCCTCACCATCTCCCCTCCCGACATACTCTACTAGCTGCTGATCATTCTACTGTCTAAATAGTTTTGGCTTTTTCCAGAATGTTTTATAATGGGAATCATACCATATTTAGTCATTCAGAATGGTTTCTTTCACTCAGTAATATACACTTAAGGTTCTTCAATGCATTCATGGCTTAAAGCTCATTTTTATCACTAAATACTATTCCATCATATAGATATACCAGTTTGTTTATTTGTTCACCCATTCAGAGAAGTCTTGGTCACTTCTAATTATTGCAAATATGAATAGAACTGTTATAGAAAGCTGTGTGTAGGTTTTTTTATGACATAAGTATTCAGACGGACACATACATAGCAGTGTGGTTGCTGGGCTGCATTGTAAGAGTATGTTTAGTTTTGTAGGGAGCTGTCAACCTGTCTACCAAAGTGGCTGTAACATTTTTCATCCACACCCATCAGGGAACAGAGTTCTGTTGCTCCACATCCTCACGAACATTTGGTATTGTCTTTTTTGTTTCAATTTTCTTTTAGGATTTTAGCCATCCTAATAAATGTGTACTGATATCTTATTTTCATTTTAATTTGCAATTCCCTAATGACAAGTGTTGTTGAACATTTTTTCATATGCTTATTTGCCACATGTGTATTTTTTTGGTGGCTGTCCAGATCCTTTGCCCATTTTTAAATTTTTGTTCATTTGTTTGTTGTTTTCTTACTGTTGAGTTTTAAGAGTTCTTTGTATACTTTGGATATAAGTCCTTTATCATATGTATTGATTTACAAATATTTTCTTCTGGTCTGTCTTTTGATTCTCTTAGCAGTGACTTTTGAAGGGCAAAAGTTTTAAATTTTGATGATGTCCAGTACATCAGTTTTTTCTTTTATTGCCTCTGCTTTTGTTGTTGTATCTAAAAACTCATTGCCAAACTCCAGGTCGTGTAGATTGTCTCCTATGATTTCTTCTAGAAGTTTTATAGTATTACATTTTATATTTAGATCTGTGATCATTTTGAGTTATTTTATGAAAGGTATAAGTTAGCTTCTGCTGCTGCTGCTTCTTCCTCCTTTTTCTTCTCCTTCCCTGTTTTTTTTTTTGTGTGCATATGGTTGTCTAATTGTTCAGCAGCAATATTTTCATCCCCAGAAATTGTTAATTTTATAACTAGAAGTTTAGCATTTGTTGAAGCGACTGTTCTTTCCCCAATGAACTGCCTTGGCTCTTTTGTCAAATATCAATTAACTATTTTTGTGTGGGTCTGCTTCTGGGCTCTCTGTTGTATTCCACTGATTTATTTATTTTTGTTTTCATATATGCTCCTTTCTAGCTTTATTGAAATAGAATTGATACACAAAAATTGCACACATTTAGTGTATACCTTTTGTTGAGATTGTACATATACATATCCATATGATACTACCACTACATTAAGGCACTAACCATACTGACCACCTCCACAAATTCCCATAAGTTCCTTTATAGTTTTTTTTTTAACATCTTTATTGGAGTATAATTGCTTTACAATGGTGTGTTAGTTTCTGCTTTATAACAAAGTGAATCAGTTATACATATACACATGTTCCCATATCTCTTCACTCTTGTGTCTCCCTCCCTCCCACCCTCCCTATCCCACCCCTCTAGGTGGTCACAAAGCACCGAGCTGATCTCCCTATGCTATGCAGCTGCTTCCCACTAACTATCTATTCTACGTTTGGTAGTGTATATATGTCCATGGCACTCTCTCACTTTGTCACAGCCTACCCTTCCACCTCCCCACATCCTCAAGTCCATTCTCTAGTAGGTCTGCATCTCCATTCCCATCTTACCCATAGGTTCTTCATGACTTTTTTTTCTTAGATTCCATATATATGTGTTAGCATATGGTATTTGTTTTTCTATTTCTGACTTCACTCTGTATGACAGACTCTAGGTCCATCCACCTCACTACAAATAACTCAATTTCGTTTCTCTTTATGGCTGAGTAATATTCCATTGTATATATGTGCCACATCTTCTTTACCCATTCATCCAATGATGGACACAGATTGCTTTATAGTTTTTTTGAAATGAACACTTCCTGTAAACTCCATTCCTTTAACATATTATAAAATTCACAATTCCATATTGTTAGCCATAGCTTTATTCACCTTGAGTAAAAAAACTTTATACCCACTGAAGAACAATTTTGCACTTCCCCCTCCCCCCAGCCCCTGACAACCACCATTCATTCTACTCTCTGCTTCTGTGACTCAGATTGTTTTAGAAACCTCATATAAGTGGAATCATGCAATATTTGTCCTTCTGTAGCTGGATTATTTCACTTATCACAATGTCTGTATGCTTATTCATGTTGTCCCAAATGGCGGGACCTGCCTCCACTTTAAGGCCAAACAATATTCCATTTGTAAGCAAGACAAACACAGAATTGGATCTGTAAAACACCTCAAAGAAATCAGGGGAAAACTTTTTTGACATTGGTCTTGGCAATGATTTCGTAGATATGACACCAAAATCACAGGTGACAAAACCAAAATAGAAAACTGGGACTATATCCTTCACTCTCAAAAGCTTCTGCACAGCAAAGGAAATAATCAGTGAAATGAAAAAGCATATATGTTCCTTATCAGGGTGAAGTCCCCTTCTATTGTGTGTTTATTGAGCATTTTTACCATGCAGGGGTTTTGCATGTTAACAAACGTTTTCTTCTCCATTGACATAATTGTGTGGTTTTTAGCTTTCTATCTATTAATATGCTATATTATTTAATTAAACCAATTTTGTGTTTTGGGGATTAATAATGCTTGTTTGTGTTTATGATTGTTTTATAGTTGGTATATTTAGTTTGTTAGTATTTTACTGGGAATTTTTGCATCTACATCTAAGGAAATTGGCCTGAAACAATCAACAAAATGAAAAGGCAACTATGGAATGAGAGAAAATATCTGCAAATCATACATCAGATAATGAGTTCAAATTAAAATACACACAAAAACTCATACAACTCAATAATAACAACAAAAAACCCCCAAGTAATCCAATTAAAAATGCAGGGAGGAACAAAACAGACTTACTTCTAAAGAAGTCATCCAGAGGGCCAACAAATATATGAAAAGATGCTCAACATCACCAGTCATCAGGGAAATGCATCAAAACCACAGACACCACCTCACATCATATACAATAACTAACATCAAGGATACAGGAGATAATGTGTCATTGAGGATGTAGAGAAAAGGGAACCCCTATACACTGTTGGTGGGAATGCAAATCATTGTAGCCTTTATGAAAAACAGCAGAGGTTCCTCCACAAAACTAAAAATAGAACTATCATGATTCACAGCCCCACTTCTGGGCATACATCTGAACTAAACTAGAACAGTATATTGAGGAGATAAATGCACTCACGTGTTCATTGCCTTATCAAAATAGCCAAGACATGAAAACAAACTAAGTGGCTGTCAATGGATGAATGGATTTTTAAAAAAAGCAATATATATACTATATATATAAAATATATATATATTATATATAATGGAATATTATATGGCATGGAAAAGAAGAAAATCCTGCCATTTGTGACAACGTGGTTGGACCTTGAGGACATCATACTAAGTGACACAAGTCAGCCAGAGGTAGACAAACACTGCATGATGTCCCATACATGTAGAATCTTATACAGCCAAATTTATGAAAACAGATATTAGAATGCTTGTTGCCAGCAGCTTGGAAAAGGGGGAATTAGAGTGACATTATTCAAGGGCACAAACTTGCAACTATACATATATACGTTCTAGAGATCTAATGCACAGCGTAGTGATTATAGTCAACAATACTGTATTACAAACTTCAAAGTTGCTTAAGAGACTAGATTTTATTTTTTTTAATTTTATATTTATTGGAGTAAAACTGTTTTACAATGTTGTATTAGGTTCTGCTGTACATTGAAGTGAATCAGCTATATATGTATGCATATATCCCCTCCCTCTGGGGCCTCCCTCCCACCCCACCCCCATCCCACCCATCTAGATTTTCACAGAGCACTGAGCTGAGCTCCCTGTGTTATACAGGAGGTTCCCACTAGTTATCTATTTACACATGGTAGTGTATTTATGTCAAACCTAATCTTGCAATTTGTCCCACCCTCCCCTTTCACCCAAGTGTCCGCATGTCTGTTCTCTATGTCTACATCTCAGTTCCTGCCCTACAAGTAGATTCATTGGTACCATTTTTCTAGATTCCACATATATGCGTTAGTAAACGATATTTGTTTTTCTATTTCTGGCTTCAATCTGTATGACAGACTCTAGGTCCGTCCACATCTCTACAAATGACCCAATTTCATTCCTTTTTATGGCTAATATTATATTGTATATATGTACCAGATCTTCTTTATCCATTCATCCATCATTAGACACCCAGGTTATTTCCATGTCCTGGCCATTATAAATAGTGCTGCAGTAAACATTGAGGTAAATGTGTCCTTTTGAATTATGGTTTTCTCAGGGTATATGCCCAGTAGTGGGACTGCTGGGTCATATGGTACTTCTATTTTCAGTTCTTTAAGGAACCTGCACACTGTTCTCCATAGTGGCTGTATCAATTTACATTCCCACCAGTCGTGCAAAAGGGCTCCCCTTTCTCCACACCCTCTCCAGCATTTATTGTTTGTAGAGTTTTTGATGATGGTCATTCTGACCAGTGTGAGGTGATACCTCACTGTAGCCCCGATCCTCATTTCCCTAATAACCAGTGATGCTTGGCATCTCCTCTTGTGCCTCTTAGCCATCTGTATGACTTCCTTGGTGAAATGTCTATTTAGGTCTTCCACCCATTTTTTAACTGGATTCTTTGTTTTTTTGGTATTGACCTCCATGAGCTGTTTGTATATTTTGGAGATTAATCCATTGTCTCTTGTTTCATTTTCAAATATTTTCTCCCATTCTGAGAGTGGACTTTGTGTCTTGTTTATGGTTTCCTTTGCTGTGCAAAAGCTTTTACGTTTAATTAAGTCCCATTTGTTTATTTTTGTTTTTATTTCCGTTACGCTAGGAGGTGGGTCAAAAAAGATCTTGCTGTGGTTTATGTCGAAGAGTGTTTTTCCTATGTTTTCCACTAAGAGTTTTATAGGGTCTGGTCTTAAATTTAAGTTTTTAATCCATTTGGAGTTTATTTTTGTGTATGGTGTTAGGTAGTGTCCTAATTTCATTCTTTCACATGTAGCTGTCTAGTTTTCCCAGCACCACTTATTGAAGAGGCTGTCTTTTCTCCATTGTATGTTCTTGCCTCCTTTATCATAAATTAGGTGACCATAGGTGTGTGGGTTTATCTCTGGGTTTGCTATCCTGTTCCGTTGATCTATATTTCTGTTTTTGTGCCAGTACCATACTGTCTTGATTACTGTAGCTTTGTAGTATAGTTTGAAGTTGGGGAGCCTGATTCCTCTAGCTCCATTTTTCTTTCTCAAGATTGTTTTAGCTATTCGGCATCTTTTGTGTTTCCATACAAATTGTGAAATTTTTTGTTCTAGTTCTGTGAAAAACTGTGAAAAGTTCTGCCAGTGGTAGTTTCATAGGGATTGCATTGAATCTGTAGATTGTGTTGGGTAGTATAGTCATTTTCACAATGTTGATTCTTCCAGTTCAAGAACATGGTATATCTCTCCATCTGTTTGTATCATCTTTAATTTCATCGGTGCCATAGTTTTCTGCATACAGGTCTTTTGTCTCCTTAGGTATGTTTATTCCTAGGTATTTTATTCTTTTTGTTGCAGTGGTAAATGGGAGTGCTTCCTTAATTTTTCTTTCATATTTTTCATCGTTAGTATATAAGAATGCAAGAGATTTCTTTGCGTTAATTTTGTATCCTGCAACCTTACCAAATTCATTGATTAGTTCTAGTAGTTTTCTGGTGGCATCTTTAGGATTTCTTATGTATAGTATCATGTCATCTGCCAACAGTGACAATTTTACTTCTTCTTTTCCAATTTGTATTCCTTTTATTTCTCTTTCTTCTCTGATTGCCGTGGCTAGGACTTCCAAAACTATGTTAAATAATAGTGGTGAGAGTGGACATCCTTGTCTTATTCCTGATCTTAGAGGAAATACTTTCCATTTTTCACCATTGAGATTGATATTTGCTGTGGGTTTATCATATATGGACTTCATTATGTTGTGGTAGGTTCCCTCTATACCTACTTTCTGGAGGGTTTTTTATCATAAATCGTTGTTGAATTTTGTTGAAAGCTTTTTCTGCATCTGTTGGGGTGATCATATGGGTTTTATCCTTCAGTTTGTTAATGTGGTGTATCACATTGATTGATTTGCATATATTGAAGAATCCTTGCATCCCTGGGATAAATCCCACTTGATCATAGTGTATGATCCTTTTAATGTGTTTCTGGATTCTGTTTGCTAGTATTCTTTTCAGGATTTTTGCATCTATGCTGATCAGTGATATTGATCTGTAATTTTCATTTTTTTGCGATATCTTTGTCTAGTTTTGCTACCAGGGTGATGTTCACCTTGTAGAATGAATTTGGGAGTATTCATCCTCTTTGATTTTTTGGAAGAGTTTGAGAAGGGTGGGTGTTAGCGCTTCTCTAAATATTTTATAGAATTCGCCAGTGAAGCCATCTGGTCCTGGACTTTTGCTGTTGGAAGACTTTTAACTACAGTTTCAATTTCATTACTTGTGATAGGTCTGTTTATATTTTCTAACTCTTCCTGATTCAGTCTTGGAAAATTCTACCTTTCCAAGAATTAGTCCATTTCTTCCTGGTTGTCCATTTTATTGACCTATAGTTGTTTGTACTAGTCTCTTATAATCCTTTGTAGTTCTGCAGTGTCAGTTGTGATTTCCCCTTTTTCATTTCTAATTTTATTGATTTGCATCCTCTACCTTTTTCTTTCTTTTTTTATACATCAGGTTTTTATTAGTTATATATTTTATACATATTAATGTATATATATGTCAATCTTAGTCTTCCAGTTCATCCCACCCCCAGCCCTTACTTTCCCCCCTTGAGTCTGTATGTTTGTTCTCTACATTGGTGTCTCTATTTCTGCCTTGAAAACCGGTTCATCTGTAACATTATTCTATTCCACATATAGTCGTTAATTTACTGTATTTGTTTTTCTGTCTTATCTCACTCGGTATAACAGTCTCTAGGTCCACCCACTTCTCTACAAATACAAATTTTCCTTTGTTTCTATGGCTGAGTAATATTCCATTGTGTATATGTACCACAACTTCTTTATCCATTCATCTGTTCATGGGCATTTAGGTTGCTTCCATGACCTGGCTATTGTAAATAGTGCTGCAGTGAACTTTGGGGTGTCCTTTTGAATTATGGTTTTCTATGTGTATATGCCCAGTAGTGGGATTACTGGGTCATATGGTAATTCTATTTTTAGTTTTTTAAGGAACCTCCATACTGTTCTCCATAGTGGCTGTATCAATTTACATTCCCAGCAACAGTGCAAGAGGGTTCCCTTTTCTCCATATCCTCTCCAGCATTTGTTGTTTGTAGATTTTCTGATGATGCCCATTGTAACCAGTGAAGGTGACACCTCATTGTAATTTGGATTTGCACTTCTCTAATAATTAGTGATTTGAGCAGCTTTTCATGTGCCTCTTAGCCATCTGTATGTCTTCTTTGGAGAGCTGTCTATTTAGGTTTTCTGCCCATTTTTGGATTGGGTTGTTTGTTTTCTTAATATTGAACTCCATGAGCTGTTTATATATTTTTGAGATTAATCCTTTGTCCACTGATCCATTTGCAGGTATTTTCTCCCATTCTGAGGGTTGTCTTTTTGTCTTGTTTATAGTTACCTTTGCTTTTCAAAAGCTTTTAAGTTTCATTAGGACCCATTTGTTTATTTTTGGTTTTATTTCTGTTACTCTAGGAGGTGGGTCAAAAAAGATCTTGCTGTGGCTTATGGCCAAGAGTGTTCTTCCTATGTTTTCCTGTAAGAGTTATATAGTGTCTGGTCTTACATTTAGGTATTTAATCAATTTTGAGTTTATGTTTGTGTATGATGTTAGGGAATGTTTTAATTTCATTCTTTTACATGTAGCTGTCCAGCTTTCCTAGCACTACTTATTGAAGAGACTGTCTTTTCTCCATTGTATATCCTTGCCTCCTTCATCAAAGATTAGTTGACCATAGGTGCATGGGTTAATTTCTGGGCTTTCTACCCTGTTCCATTGATCTGTATTTCAGTGTTTGTGCCAGTACCATATTGTCTTGATTATTGTAGCTTTGTAGTATAGTTTGAAGTTGGGGAGCCTCAATCCTCTAGCTCCATTTTTTTCCCCTCAAGATTGCTATGGCTATTCGGGGTCTTTTGTGTCTCCTTACAAATTTTAAGATTTCTTGTTCTAGTTTTGTTTAAAAAAATGCCATTGGTAATTTAATAGGGATTGCATTGAATCTGTAGATTGCTTTGAGTAGTACAGTCATTTTCACAATATTGATTCTTCCAATCCAGCACATGGTATATCTCTCCATCTGTTTGTGTCATCTTTGATTTCATTCATTAGTGTCATAGTTTTCTGAGTACAGGTCTTTTACCTCCTTAGGTAGGTTTATTCCTAGATATATTATTCTTTTTGTGGCAATAGTAGATGGGAGTGTTTCCTTAATTTCTCTTTCAGATTTTTCATCATTAGTGTATAGGAAGGCAAGAGATTTCTCTGCATTAATTTTGTATCTTGCAACTTTACCACATTCATTGATTAGCTCTAGTAATTTTCTGGTGGCATCTTTAGGATTCTGTATGTATACTGTTATGTCATCTGCAAACCGTGACAGTTTTACTTCTTTCCCAGTTTTTATTCCTTTTATTTCTTTTTCTTCTCTGATTGCCATGGCTAGGACTTCCAAAGCTATGTTGAATAATAGTGATGAGAGTGGACATCCTTGTCTTGTTCCTGATCTTAGAGGAAGTGCTTTCAGTTTTTCACCATTGAGAATGATGTTTGCTGTGGGTTTGTCATATATGGCCTTTATTATGTTGAAGTAGGATCCCTCTATTCTCTCCCACGTTCTGGAGAGTATCATAAATGGGTGTTGAATTTCGTCAAAAACTTTTTCTGCATCTATTGAGATGATCATATGGGTTTTATTTTTCAATTTGTTAATATGGTGTATCACATTGATTGATGTGCATATATTGGCAAATCCTTGCATCCTTGGGATAAATCCCACTTGATCATGGTGTATGATCCTTTTAATGTGTTGCTGGATTCTGCTAGTATTTTGTTGAGGATTTTGCATCTATATTCATTTGTGATATCAGTCTGTAATTTTCTTTTTTTGTATTCTCTCTCGTTTTGGTATCAGGGTGATGTTTGCCTCATAGAATATGTTTGGGAGTGTTCCTTCCTCTGCAGTTCTTTGGAGGAGTTTGAAAAGGGTGGGCATTAGCTCTTCTCTAAATGTTTGATAGAATTCACCTGTGAAGCCATCTGGTCCTGGACTTTTGTTTGTTGGAAGATTTTTAATCACAGTTTCAATTTCATTACTTGTGATTGGTCTGTTCATATCTTCTATTTTTTCCTGGTTCAGTCTTGGAAGGTTATACCTTTCTATGAATTTGTCCATTTCTTCCAGGTTTTCCATTTTATTGGCATAAATTTGCTTGTAGTAGTCTCTTAAGATGCTTTATGTTTCTGCAGTGTCCATTGTAACCTCTCCTTTTTCATTTCGAATTTTATTGATTTGAATCCTCTCCATTTTTTTCTTGATGAGTCTGGCTAAAGATTTACCAATTTTGTTTATCTTCTCAAAGAACCAGCTTTTGGTTTTATTGATCTCTGCTATTGTTTTCTGTGTTTCTATTTCATTTATTTTTGCTCTGATCTTTATGATTTCTTTCCTTCGGCTAACTATGGGCTTTGTTCTTCTTTCTCTAGTTGCTTTAGGTGTAAGTTTAGATTGTTTATTTGAGATTTTTCTTCTTTCTTGTGGTACGATTGTATTGCTATAAACTTCCCCTTTAGAACTGCTTTTGCTGCATCTCATAGGTTTTGGATTGTCATGTTTTCATTGTCGTTTGTCTAGGTATTTTTTGATTTCCTCTTTGATTTCTCCAGTGATCTCTTGGTTATTTAGTAACGTGTTGTTTAGCCTCTATGTGTTTGTGATTTTTACGTTCTTTTAATTAAGTTTGTAATTAAATTCTTATGTCATAACATTGTGGTCAAAAAAGGTGTGTGATATGCTTTCAATTTTCTTAAATTTACCAAGGCTTGATTTGTGACCCCAGATGTGATCTATCCTGGGGAATATTCCGTGTGCATTTGAGAAGAAAGTGTAATCTGCTGTTTTCAGGTGGAATGTCCTATGAATATCAATTAAATCCATCTGGTCTGTTGTGTCATTTCAAGCTTGTGTTTCCTTGTTAATTGTTTGTTTGGATGATCTGTCCATTGGTTTAAGTGAGGTGTTAAATTCCCCCACTATTACTGTGTTACTGTTGATTTACTCTTTTAAAGCTGTTAGCCTTTGCCTCATGTATTGACGTGCTCCTCTGCTGGGTGAATATATATTTATAGTTGTTATATCTTCTTGGGCTTGATCCCTTGATCATTACATAGTGTCCTTCCTTGTCTCTTGTAACATTCTTTATTTTACAGTCTTTTTTATCTGATATGAGTATTGCTACTCCAGCTTTCTTTTGATTTCCATTTCCATGGAATATCTTTTTCCATCCCCTCACTTTCAGTCTGTATGTGTCCCTAGGTCTGAAGTGGGTCTCTTGTAGACAGCATATATATGGGTCTTGTTTTTGTATCCATTCAGAGAGCCTCTGTCTTTTGGTTGGAGCATTTAATCCATTCACGTTTAAGTTAATTATTGATATGTATGTTCCTATTACCATTTTCTTAATTGTTTTGGGTTTGTTTTTGTAGGTCCTTTTCTTCCCTTGTGTTTCCCAGTTAGAGAAGTTCCTTTAGCATTTGTTGTACAGCTGGTTTGGTGTTGCTGAATTCTTTTAGCTCTTTCTTGTCTTAAAGGTTTTAATTTCTCCAACAAATCTGAATGAGATCCTTGCTGGTTAGAGTAATCTTGGTTGTAGTTTCTTCCCTTTAATCACTTTAAATATACCATGCCACTCCCTTCTGGCTTGGAAAGTTTCTGCTGAGAAATCAGCTGTTAACCTTATGGGAGTTCCCTTGTATATTATTTGTCATTTTTCCCTTGCTGCTTTCAATAATTTTTGTTTGTCTTTAATTTTTGCCAGTTTGATTGCTATGTATCTCAGCATGTTTCTCCTTTGGGTTTATCCTATATGGGACTCTCTGTGCTTCCTGGACTTGGGTGGCTATTTCCTTTCCCATGTTAGGGAAGTTTTCAACTATAACCTCTTCAAATGTTTTCTCTGGTCCTTTCTCTCTCTCTTCTCCTTCTGGGACCCCTATAGTGCAAATTTTGTTGCATTTAATGTTGTCCCAGAGGTCTCTTAGGCTGTCTTCATTTTTTTTCATTCTTTTTTCTTTATTCTGTTCCACAGTAGTGATTTCCACCATTCTGTCTTCCAGGTCACTTATCTGTTGTTCTTCCTCAGTTATTCTGCTATTGATTCCTTCTATTGTGTTTTTCATTTGTTATTGTATTGTTCATCTCTGCTTGTTTGTTCTTTAATTCTTGTAGGTATTTGTTAAACATTTCTTGCATCTTATAGATCTTTGCCTCCATTCTCTTTTTGAGGTCCTCGGTCATCTTCACTATCATTATTCTGGATTCTTTTTCGGGAAGGTTGCCTATGTCCGCTTCATGTGGTTGTTTTTCTGGGGTTTTATGTCGTTCCTTCATCTGGTACATAGTCCCCTGCCTTTTCCTTTTGTCTATCTTTCTGTGAATGTGGTTTTCATTCCACAGGCTGCCGAATTGTACTTCTTCTTGCTTCTGCTGTCTGCCCTCTGGTGGATATACCTATCTAAGAGACCTTGTGCAAGCTTCCTGAAGGGAAGGACTGGTGGTGGTTAGAGCTGGGTGTTGACCTGGTGGGCAGAGCTCAGTAAAACTTTTATCTGCTTGTCTGCTGATAGGTGGGGCTGGGTTCCTTCCCTGTTGGTTTTTTGACCTGAAGAGACCCAGCACTGGAGCCTACCTGGGCTCCTTGGTGAGGCTAATGGCAGATTCTGGGAGGGCTCACACACACTACTTTTTGTGTGCCCTCCAAGAATGGAGTCTCTGTTCCCCCCAGTCCTGTTGAAGTCCTGCAGTCAAATCCCACTAGCCTTCAAAGTCTTCTTCTCTAGGAATTCCTCCTCCCATTGCCACACCAGCAGTTTGGGAAGCCTGACATGGGGCTCAGAACCTTCACTCCAGTGGGTGGACTTCTGTGGTATAAATGTTCTCTAGTTTTTGAGTCAGGCATCTAGAGGTTATGGGATTTGATTTTATTGTGATTGTGCCCCTCCTACCATCTCATTGCGGCCTCTCTTTTGTCTTTGGACGTGATGTATCATTTTTGGTGAGTTCCAGTGTCTTCCTGTCTATGATTGTTCAGCAGTTAGTTGTGACTCTGGTGCTCTCTCAAGAGGGAGTGGGCACATGTCCTTCTACTCCGCCATCTTGAACCATTCCTCTCTCATCCTCTCCCTTTTGTTCTTGATGAGTCTGGCTAAAGCTTTATCAATTTTGTTTATCTTCTCAAAGAACAAACTTTTAGTTTTATTGATCTTTGCTATTGTTTTCTTCGTTTCTATTTCATTTATTTCTGTTTTGATCTTTATGATTTCTTTCTACTGACTTCAGGTTTTCTTTGTTCTTCTTTTGCTAGTTGCGTTCGGTGTAAGGTTAGGTTGTTTATTTGAGAATTTTCTTGTTTCTTGAGGTGAGATTGAATTGGTATAAACTTCCCTCTTACAGCTGCTTTTGCTGTGTCCCATAGGTTTTGGGTCATTGTGTTTTTGTTGTCATTTGTTTCTAGATTTTTTTTTATTTGTCCTTTGATTGCTTCATTGATCTCTTGGTTATTTAGTAGCACACTGTTCAGCCTCCATGTGTTTGTGTTTTTTTCCTGTAATTGATTTCCAGTCTCATAGCGTTGTGGTCAGAAAAGATGCTTGATACGATTTCAATTTTGTTAAATTTTACAAGGCTTGATTTGTGACTCAAGATGTGATCTATCCTGGAGAATATCCGTGTGCACTCGAAAAGAAAATGTATGCTGCCAGTTTTGGGTAGAATATCCTATAAATATCAGTTAGATCTATCTGGTCTGTTTTGTCATTTAAAGCTTGTGTTTCCTTATTTATTTTCTGTTTGGATGATCTGTCCCTTGGTGTAAGTGAGGTTTTACAGTTGTCTACTATTATTGTGTTACTGTCAATTTCCCTTTTTATGGATGTCATCATTTGCCTTATGTATCGAGGTGCTCCTGTGTTGGGTGCATAAATATTTATAATTGTTACATCATCTTCTTGGATTGATCCCTTGATCACTATGTAGTGTCCTTCCTTATATCTTGTAGCAGTCTTTATTTTAAAGTCTATTTTATCTGATATGAGTATTGCTACTCCAGCTTTCTTTTGATTTCAATTTTTATGGAATATCTTTTTTCATCCCTTCACTTTCAGTCTGTATGTGTCCCTAGGTCTGAAGTGGGTCTCTTGTAGACAGCATATATATGGGTCTTCTTTTTGTATCCATTCTGCCAGTCTGTGTCTTTTGGTTGGAGCATTTAATCCATTTACATTCAAGATTATTATTGATATGTATATTCCTATTACCATTTTCTTAATATTTTGTGTTTGTTTTTGTGGGTCTTTGTTCTCTTGTGTTTCCCACCTAGAGAAGTTCCTTTAGCATTTGTTGTAAAGCTGGTTTGGTGGTGCTGAATTCTCTTAACTTTTGCTGGTCTGTAAAGCTCTTGATTTCTCTGTCGAATCTGAGTGAGATCCTTGCTGAGTAGAGTAATCTTGCTTGTAGGTTTTTCTCTTTCCTCACTCTATGTATATCCTGCCACTCCCTTCTGGCCTGTGGAGTTTCTGCTGAAAAATCAGCTGATAACCTTATGGGAATTCCTTTGTATATTATTTTTTGCTTTTCCCTTGTTGCTTTTAATATTTTTTCTTTTAATTTAATTTTTGTTATTTTGATTAATATTGTCTTGGTGTGTTTCTCCTAGGGTTTATCCTGTATGGTACTCTCTGTGCTTCCTGCACTTGTGTGACTATTTCCTTTCCCATGTTAGGGAAGTTTTCCACTATCATCTCTTTGAATATTTTCTCAGACCCTTTGTTTTTCTCTACTTCTTCCTGGACTCCTATAATTCGAATGTTGTTGCATTTTGTGTTGTCCCAGAGGTCTTTGAGATTGTTTTCAATTCCTTCCTTTCTTTTCTTTATTCTGGTCCTCGGCAGTTATTTTCACCCTTCTGTCTTCCAGCTCACTTATTCGTCCTTGTGCCTCAGTTATTCTGTTATTGTTTCCTTCTTTTGTGTTTTTCATTTCAGTTATTGTGTTGCTCATCTATGTTTTTTTGTTCTTAAGTTCTTCTAGAGCTTGTTAAACATTTTTTTGTATTTTCTCAATCTGTGTCTCCATTCTATTTCTGAGATTCTGGATCATCATTACTATCGTTACTCTGAATTCTTTCTCAGTAGGTTGCCTATTTCCTCTTTATTTATTTGGCCTTGCAGGTTTTCACCTTGGTCCTTCATCTGTGACATATTTTTTTGTTGTCTTTTTTTTTTTTTTGATGGGTGGGTTTGTGTTCCTGTATTACTGGTTGTTTGATCTGAGGCTTCCAGCATAGCACTGAGTCTTGGTGCCAAGATGAGAACCTCTGGGAGACCTCACTCCAATAATTATTCCCTGGGGTCTGAGGTTTTCTGTTAGTCCAGTGGTTTGGACTCGGATCTCCCACCACAGGAGCTCATTCCTGACCCCCAACTTGTGAACCAAGATCCTGCAAGCTGCGTGAGGCAGAAAAAAGAAAAAAGATAAAAAGGAGCAGAACAATAACAAAGAGTAAGAAATAAAATAAGATTAGAAAAATAACAGCTATGTGGGAAAGAATAAGTAAAAATATAGATGAAACCACAAATGGAAGGTAAAACAAACCCACAGTAGTAATAAAGAGGAGAAAAAATAAAAGCTGGAAAAGTTCTTGGCTGTGAGGGGCAGGGCTTAGGCAGGGTTGGGGTTTAGGTGGTGGGTGGGGCCTATGCTTAGGACCCACAGGGCTGGAAAACACCCTGGGGGCATGAGCAGTGGGGCTTATCCTCAACACAGCAGGAGGGGCCCAGGAGTGCCTCTGGCCTTAGAGGGCAGAGCACCAGGTCAGGTCCCCAGCAGGCTTTCTGGGCCTGAGTGGGCAGGGGAAATGCTAGGCATGTTCCCCCCTGATCCTCTGATCTTGGAGGGCCCTTCCCCATTGTCCTCTCTTCTTCTCCCCTCTGCCATAACCCTAGGACCCATGTGGCCAGAGGGGGCGCTGGACAGCAGAGGACCAGACCCAGAGGCCCAATGGGCTTCCTGCGGCTGAATGTGTGGGGGAGACACCCACCGTGCCTCCCCTGATGCACTGGTCCTGGAGGGTTCCCCCGCTTCTGCCTTTCCTCCTCTTGCCCCCTCCTCACTCTCTCCCACATCCCCAGGACCCATGAGGCCAGATGGGGCCCCAGAGAACAGTGAACGAGGCACGGGAGCCCAGCAGGCTTCCCAGGTCCCAGGTGGATGGGGGAAACACCATGTGCACTCCTTCCTCATCCTCCAAGGCCCCAAGGGTCCCTCCAGGCATGGGAACCCCTCCCCTTCCCAGCCACCCCTAGGGCATCAGTCCTGTCTGGCCTCCACTTCTCCTCCCCCCTCACTCCCCCCCCACATCCTACCCTGTTGTTCAGGGGTTCCTCCCATCTTCTTGGTCATCAAGGTCCCCCACCAGTGTCCGGCAGGTACCCTAGTTGCGGAGAGACACAAACTCCATGTCCTCCTTTGCTGCCATCTTCAAGAGACTAGTTCACTGATTTACAAGGTGTTTTTTTTTGATAATACCACTCTATCTTCATAACTGTGGCTTTATAGTAAGACTTGAAGTGTCAGTCCTCCAACTTTGTTCTTTAGTGTTTTGACCATTCTAAGTCTTTTGGCTTCCCTAAAACTTTAGAATCGGTTTTTCAATATTCATAAAATATCTTGCTAGGATTTTGATATTATCATGATTAATCCCTGTTGATGTGAAGGATTACATTAATTGATGTTCAAGTGTTGAACCAGCTTTGCCTACCTGGAATAAATCCCACTTGGTACTGTTACATAATTATTTATACATTGTTGGATTTGGTTTGCTAATATTCTCTTGAGGATTGTACCATCTATGATCATGAGAGAAATTGCCCTGTAGTTTTCCTTCCTTGTAATGTCTTTATCTGGTTTTGTTAGGGTAACGTTGACTGTATAAAATGAGTTAGGAAGTGTTCTGCTGCTTCTGTTTTCTTGATATTGAAGAGAATTGGTATCAGTTCTTTAAATCTTTGGTAGAACTCACCATTAAAACCATCTAAACCTGGTGTTTTCTTTTTTGAAATATTATTATTGATTCAATGTATTTAATGGATATAGACCTATTTGGACTATCTGTTTTTCCTCATGTGACTTTTTGTAGTCTGTGTCTTTTAATTGATACATTTCATTTGTTATCAAAACTGTAGGCATAAAATTTTTCATAATGTTCATATATTATCCTTTTGATATCTAAGGAATCAGTAGTAAGGATACCTCTCTCATTTCTAAGATTGGTAAATTGTGTCCTCTATTTTTTTCTTGGTTAATCTGGCTAGAAATTAATCAATTTTATTTATCATTCTAAATAGCTGGCACTTTGGTTTTGTTGATTCACTCCAGTGAATCCATTTTCTCTTTTCAACTTCACTGATTTCTGCTCTAATTTCTATTATTTTCTTCTGCTTGCTTAGGCTTAAATTTCTCTTCTTTCTCTAGTTTCCTAAGGTGGAAGTTAGACATGAGCTATTGATTATTTAAAGACTTTATAGAGGTCCCCATGTATAATAGTGGATTTGTTTATTTTTCATTGCAAATCAGTTTTTGCTTCCCATATTTTGACACACTATTGTTTGGTGCCAAAATATTAAGGATTGTTATAACTCCTAAGAGAACTGACTCCTTTATAATTATCTTCTTTATCTCTGATAACTTTCCTGTTCTGAAGTCTGCTTTGTATGAGATTAATATAGCTACACCAGCTTTCTTTGATTAGTATTAGAATATGTTTCTCCATCCCTTTACTTTTAATTTATCTGAGATTTTAGATTGAAAACAGGTTTCTTATAAACAACATATATCTTGCTTTGTTTATTCATTCTGATAATCTCTGTCTTTTAATTCGTGTATAGACCATTCATATTTAGTGATTACTGATATCATTGTTTTAATATTTACCACATTTATAACTGTTTTCTATTTGTTGTACTTTGTGTTTTTTTTTCTTCCCCTCATTTTTTGCCTTTTCTGACTTTAATTGAGCATATTATATGAATCCATTTTCTCTCTTCTCTTAGCATATCAATTGTACATTTTTTTAAATTAGTGGTTGTCCTGGAGTTTGCTACATATATTTGTGAATAATTTAAGATCACTGTCAAAAAACACTATACAACTTCACAGGTAGTACAGGTACCTTATTCCAGAGCATTCCTAATTCCTGCCTTCCATCTCTCACTATTATATAAATGAGTCATATATGGCCTCTGTGAAATGTCCTCTAAAATTGTTTATTTTTTCACTGCATGCTGAGATTCATTAGCTTAAAAGCCCACAGGTGCCAAACTCAAATTTTTACATATGCAATTATGTAAGCAGATTTTTAGACATTTAGAGACTGACTACTTTGTATATCCCATGAAACCTCACCCACATCTGTTGGTTAGTGATAAAATAGAGACTTGTTATGAGATCCAAAGCTGCCAGACATTTTAGATTTCTCTGACCTAGAGTCTCCCTTCCTTGCTGCTTAGTAACATCACCCAAACAGTTAATCCCCTCTCCAGTTCTCCTTTGTCCCCTCCTCTCCTAAGTAATGACTCCTATGCTACAGTCTCTGAACAGTCTCTTGATATAAGAGAGTTTCTTCATATTCAAAACTGTCATGGTGTCACCCATTAAAGCTTATATAAGTGATAGCCCTTCGTGGTCATATTGTTTTCCTAGATCAGGCCCGGAGTCCCTTGAATTCCCTATACTTATAACATTGCTGACATTCATTCCACTTATCTATATACTCTGATGGCCCAATACATTGTTACTATTATTACTCTGAACATTTGATCATTGGGGAATAAGAAAAAGAAAAGATTTTATTTTGACCTTAATTTATTCCTTCCTAGATGTCTTTCCTTTATGTAGATCCAAGTTTCTAACCTATATTATTTTCCATCTCCCTGAAGCACTACTTTTTTTTCTTTTTTTTTGTTGTACGTGGGCCTCTCACTGTTGTGGCCTCTCTTGTTGCAGAGCACAGGCTCTGGACACGCAGGCTCAGTGGCCATGGCCCACGGACCCAGCCGCTCCGCGGCATGTGGGATCTTCCTGGACCAGGGCATGAACCCATGTCCCCTGCATCGGCAGGCGGACTCTCAACCACTGCGCCACCAGGGAAGCCCAAGCACTACTTTTAGTATTTCTTGCAGGGCAGATCTGCTGGCAATAAATTCCTTCAAGTTGTGTTTGATAGAGTCTTTATTTTTCCTTTACTTTTGAAGGACAGTTTTGATTTAACATAGAATTCCAGGTTGGTGTATTTTTCTTTCAGCATTTTAAGTATTTTACTCTATTCTCTTTTTGTTTGCATGTTTACTGATGAGAAGTCTGGTATAGTTTTCATCTTTGTTTTTCTATAGTTAAGGCGAAACCCCTAGCTGCTTTCAAGATTTTCTCTTTTTCTTTGGTTTTCTACAATTTGAATATGATATGCCTAGGTGTGGAATTTTTGTTTTTTATCCTGCTTTGTGTTTTCTGTGCTAAAGTTTCTACTGACATTGTCCTCAGACTCACTGGTTCTTTCTTTGACCATGTCTGTCTACTGATAATCCTATCAAAAAGATTTTTCATTTGTTAGTTTTTTTTATTTCTAGAATTTTCTTTTGATTCTTTCTAGTGTTTTCATCTCTCTGCTTATATTACCCATCTGCTCTGGCATGTTGTCTACTTTATCATTAGAATTCTTAACTTAGTAATTATAGTTATTTTAAATTCTCTGATAATTCTAAACTCTGTGCCATATCTGATGCTTATATATTTGATTTGTCTCTCCAGGCTATGTTTTTGCTTGCCTTTTAGCATGACTGTAATTTATACACTATGTATCACATAATAGGATCTGAAATAAATAGGCATTTAGTATCATATCTTAAGTTAATCTGGATAGGAGATAGGCTTTGTCTAATGTCTGCTATAGCTGTAGATGCCAGAGACTTTTTTAATTGAAGTATAGTTGATTTACAATGCTCTTTTAATTTCTTCTGTACAGCAAAGTGATTCAGTTATATATACGTTTTTAAAATATTCTTTCCATTATGGTTTATCTCAGGATGTTGAATATAGATCCCTGTACTACCCAGTAGGACCTTGTTTATCCTTTCTATATATAGTAGTTTGCATCTGCTAACCCCAAACTCCCACTTCATCCCTCCCCCACCCTGCCTCCCCCTTGGCAACCACAAGTCTGTTCTGTATGAGATGCCAGAGACTTTTATTTCTTCTGGTGTTTTTGTTATTTGCTGCACTTCTGTCTTTGGGCTTCCCTAAAAATTCTCTCTTAAGTAGAGTCTGAGCCTTGGAACTCTTTCACTCTAATCCACTATTATTATACTGGAGGCCTATTGTGATGGTAAGGTGAAGCAGTCTATAATCCTGTAATTAAGTCTCAGTCTTTAAGTGGGCCTGTGTCACTGGGTGTGATATTCACAAGTATTTTCTCAGCTTTTCTTTTTCTTAAGTGAGATAGAAAGGCTTATAGGTGGCTGGAATTGAGTGATTTTTATTTCCACACCTCAGATAAGGTTCTGGTAGTGTTTTCCTTTATTGAGCAGACCTTTCTAATAGAGAATTTTCTGGTCCTTTTTCCCTTCCCTGACAGAAACGTGTTTTTTTGTGGTTCTTCACCATGAGTACCTGATTATGTCCAAGTAAAATCCACAAAAGTATGGCACTTCTGCTGCCCACAGAAATTTCTCAGTCTCATACTAGACCACACTTAGCCTCCAGCAGTTCATCGAAGTTACCATTTAAGTGTTCTTACCAGTTTATTATACCAGCAGTTCCTGTTCCATTTAGGCTGGTCTCGGCTGTGATTCTCTGTATTCACCTGTCTCCAGATTTCAGGATGCAGTTTGCCCTGAGAGCTCGATTCTCTGAATGATCCAAGAAAAGTCATTAATTTTCACTTTGTTCAGCTTTTTCTTATTGAAAAGACAAGAATGATGATTTCCAAGCTCTTTATGTGTCAGAGCTGAAAATGTAAGTCCCCTTGATTTATTTTTGAATGTTAAAGTAACCATGAGTTTCACAGATAAAGCTTATTGATTATGATGTATTATCATTTTCACATATTGCAGGATTAGATTTACTAAAATTTTGTCAATAATTTTTACATTTATGTTCATAAGGGATATTAGTTTGTAGTTTCCTTTTTTAATAATGCCTTCTGTTCTTTTGGTATCATGGTAATGTTGTCTCACAGAATTAGTTGGAAAGTATGCCCTCCTCTTTACTTTTCTGAGGAATTTGTGTAACGTTGGTACTATTTCTTCCTGAAATGTTTGGGAGAATTCGCCAGTAAAGCCATCTGGGTATGGAGTTTTCTTTGTGGGAAGTGTTTAGCTATAAATTCCATTACTTTTATACATGTAAGACCATAGAAGTAATCTATTTCTTCATGAATAAACTTTGGTATTTTGTGTCTTTCAGTGAAGTTGTACATTTCATTAAAGTTATTGAATTTATTGGCATTAAGTGGTTCATAATATTCTCTTACTACCTCTTTAGTATCTGTAGAATATTTATAGATGTTACCTTCTCTCTCCAGATAAAGGTCATTTTTTACTTCTCTTTCTCTGTCATGTATATATGTAGAAATACATGGATGCATATAGCTATTTGTTCCCTGATCAGTCTGGCTAGACATTTATCATTTTATTGAATTTCTCAAAGAACCAGCTTTTGGCTTCATTGATTTTATCTACATTTTTATTTAATTAATTTCTACTCCTACCTTTATTATGTCCTTCCTTCTGCTTACATTGAGCTTAATTTTTTCTTCTTTTCTATTTTCTTAAGGGGGAAGCTAAAGTCTTTGGTTTGAGACATTTCCTTTCCTATATGAGTATATTTAGTGTCATAAATTTCTGTACTGCTTTAGATGTCTTGTATACATTTTAATTTATTATGTTGTCATTTATCTTCTGTTCAAAATATTTTTTAATTGCTCTGGATTTCTTATTTGAAGTAGGAGGTATTTAGAAGTGCTTTATTTTATTTCCAAATAGTTGTAGATTATCTAGATATCTTTGTTATTAACTTCTTATTTAATTCCCTTGTAGTCAGAGAACAGAGTTTCTATGAACTGAATTCTTTCAAATTTATTGAAACTTGTTTTATGGCTCAGAATAAGGTTTGTCTAGATAAATGTTCCAAGTAGACTTGTAGCATATTTATTCAGATGTTTTAAGTGGAATATTCTATAAAATTTAATTAGCTGTAGTTGGTTAATAGTGTTCTTCAAACCTATATCCTGAATGCTTTCCTGCCTACTTGTTCTATAAATTATTGAGAGAAGAGTGTATAATATTTTACTCTAATCATGAATTTGCCTATTGTTCCTTATAATACTACCAGATTTTCTTTCATGTTTTCAATCTCTGTTATTAGGTGCATATACATCTAGGATTGTTATGTATTCTTGATTAGTTGGTCCTTTTGTCATTTTAAAAAGGCACTCTTTACCTCTGGTAATATTATTTTCTATAAAAATCTATTCTGCCTGATATTAACATAGCCACTTGAGCTTTCTTTTGATTAGAGTTAGCATGGAATAGCTTTATCTTTTACTTTTAACCTATTTTGCCTTTATATCCAAAGTGAGTTTCTCATTGGCAACATGTAATTGAGTCTTGCTTTTTTATCCAATATAATAATCCCCACTTTTCACTTGGGGAGTTTAGACCATTTATTTAACATGATTATTTTGACAGTCATGCTTAAATCTACCATCTTATTAGTTGTTTTCTACGTTTTCCATATGTTCTGTTTCTTTTTTCCTCTTTTTCTGCCTTCTTTTGGTCTTTTTGCTTCTGTTAGTTTCAAAGCTATAATTCTGATTTTGGTTTCTGTTTGATTGCTTTAAGTTTCATAATATACAAAGTTATCTGGTGTACCTGTATGTGAAGTAGTATCATACTACTTATAGAAATATACTTTCATTTCCCTCTCCCTAGAATTTGGGCTATTGTTGAAATATATTTTATTTCTACATGTGTTATAAACACCACAATACAAAGCTATTGATTTGCTTTAAATAGGCAACTCCCTAATAAAGAGATTTAAAAATAAGAAAAACATGGGATATATATATATATATATATATATATATACATATATATATATATATATGTACACCCACACATTTAGCATTTTCAGTGCTCTTCATTTGTTTAAAGAGATCCAGATTTCTATCTGGTATCATTTCCCTTATGCGTGAAGGACTTCCTTTACACATCTTGTAGTACATAATGACTAGTGGTGAATTCTTTTTAGCTCGTATTATTATTATTTTAAATGTGTGTGGAAAAAAACTTTTATTTCACCTTTCTGTCTAAAATACGTTTTTGCTAGGTATAGAATTTTAATATGGTCATTTTCTTTTCCCAATACTTCAGGACACTATTCTTTTGTCTCCTGATTTACTTTTTTTCAGACAGGAAGCCTGCTTTCATTCATATCTCTGTTTATATCTACTGTGCCTTTTTTATCTGGCTACTTTTGTTGTTATTGTTTTGTGTTTGCTTTTTCTTTTATTTATTTATTTTTATTGAAGTATAGTTGATTTACATGTTGTGTTAGTTTCAGGTGTACTCACAGTGATTCAGTTAAACATATTACATATATATATATACACACACACACACATATATATTCTTTTCCTAATTCTTTTCCCTTATAGGTTATTATAAAATATTGAGTATAGTTCCCTGTGCTATACAGTACATCCTTGTTGGTTATATATTTTATATATAGTAGTGTGTATATGTTAAACTCAAACTCCTAATTTATCCCTCGCCCCACTTTCCCCTTTGGGAACCATAAGACTTTTTCTATCTGGGTCTCTTTCTGTTTTGTAAATAAGTTCATTTGTATCTTTTTTTAAAAAATTCCACATATAAGCAATATCACTTGATATTTGTCTTTGTCTGGCTTACTTCACTTCGTATGATAATCTCTAGGTCTATCGATGTTGCTGGAAATGGAATTATTTCATTCTTTTTTATGGCTGAGTGATATTCTATTGTATATATACACCACACCTTCTTTATCCATTCATCTGTCAATGGACATTTAGGTTGCTTCCATGTCTTGGCTATTGTAAGTAGTGCTGCAGTGAACATGGGTGTGCATGTGTCTTTTTGAATTACAGTTTTCTCCATATATATTCCCAGGAGCAGGATTGTAGGATCATATGGTAACTCTGTATTTAGCTTTTTAAGGAACCTCCATACTGTTCTCCATAGTGGCTTTACCACTTTACATTCCTACCAACAGTGAAGAGGATTCCTTTTTCTTTACACCCTCTCTGGCATTTGTTATTTGTAGACTCTTTGATATGACCATTCTGACTGGAGTGAGGTGATACTTCATTGTAGTTTTGATTTGCATTTCTCTAATAATTAGGAATGTTGAGCATTTTTTCATGTGCCTGTTGGCCATCTGTATGTCTTCTTTGGATAAATACTTGTGTCTACTCTCTCCATGTATCTATTTCCCCTTTCTTACTCTGCCCTCTTTAAGTGTAGTGTAGCTGCTTTATTTCCTGGGAATCCTAGCCCCATCTTCTCACCCAAGAAGGCTGTTGGACTCTACCTCTCTCTCTCTCTCTCTCTCTCTGTGTGTGTGTGTGTGTATGTGTGTTTGTGTATGTGTATATGTGTGTGTGTGTGTGTGTGTGTGTGTGTGTGTGTGTGTGTGTATTTTTTTTCCTGAGGTGCCACCTGGAGACTCTAGGAAGTAAGGTAGGAATAATCTTAGGACATACATTATTTGTTTCCCCTCTCAGTGGCCACTGCCCTGGGCTGCTTAAAGTCCAATGTCTGAAACTGATCCCTCTTTACTCCATTTTGGCCCAGCACACTTCTCTTTGTGCATAAACTTAAGTGAGCATCTCACTCCGTTATAAAATTTATTCATCACACTTTTTTTCTCCTGAGAGGAAAACATTCGACAGAAACACAGTAAAAATAGATTTTTTATTCCCCCATCTCAAGATAGCTCTGCAGACTGGTAATAGTCACAGAACTGGGCTTAGGAAGGCATTTTCCGATCCCCGTTTCGTCTCCCTCAGCCACCTACCAAAATTCTTTGATATGACAATCTATTGTTGATCTTATTTTTTATTGTTTGAAGTCACTAATTTTTTTTCTTTTCTTGAAATACAGTTGATTTACAATATTAGTTTCAGGTGTACAACATAGTTATTCAATATTTTTATAGTTATACTCAACTGAAAGTTGTTATATTAGGTGTATTCCCTGTGCTGTACAATATATCTTTGTAGCTTATTTTACACATAGTAATCTGTACCCCTTAATCCCCTACCCCTATTTTGACTCTCACCAATTCCCTCTCCCCACTGGTAACCACTAGTTTGTTCTCTATATCTGTGAGTCTGTTTCTGTTTTGTTATATTTACTAGTTTGTTTTATATTTTACATTCCACATATAAATGATAATATACAGTATTTATCTTTCTCTGTCTGACTTATTTCACTATGCACAATGCCCTCCAGGTCTACCCATGTTGTTCCAAATGGCAAAATTTCATTTTTTTTATGGCTGAGTACCCATTGTATTTATCCATTTATCTGCTGATGGACACTTAGGTTGCTTCCATGTCTTGGCTATTGTAAATAAAGCTGCTATGAACATTGGGGTGCATGTATCCTTTCAAATCAGTGTTTTCATATTTTTCAGATATATATCAAAGAGTGGAAATGCTGGATCATATAGTAGTTCTATTTTTAGTTTCTTGAGGAACCTCCATACTGTTTTCCACACTGGCTGCACCAGTGTATACATTCCCACCAATGGTGTTCAAAGGTTCCCTTTTCTCCATATCTTCACCAACATATGTTATTTGTGGTCTTTTTGATGATGGACATTCTTATAGATGTGAGGTAATATCTCATTGTGGTTTTTAAAAAAAAAACTTTATTGTAGTATAATTGCTTTACAATGGTGTGTTAGTTTCTTCTGTATAACAAAGTGAATCAGCTATGCATATACATACATCCCCATATCTCCTCTCTCTTGTGTCTCCCTCCCACCCTCACTATCTCACCTCTCTAGGTGGTCTTTGTGGTTTTAATTTGAATTTCTCTGATAATTAGTGATGTTGAGCATCTTTTCATGTGCTTGTTGGTCATCTGTATGTCTTCCTTGGAAAAATAAGCTGCACAGACATTTATCTGTCCATTTTTAATTGGGTTGTTTGGGTTGTATGAGCTGTTTATATGCTTTGGATGTTGCGGATATTTTTCTCCCAGTCAGTACGTTGTCTTTTCATTTTGTCAATGGTTTTCCTTTGCTGTGCAAAAGTTTTTTTTTTAATATTTATTTATTTGACTGTGCCAGGTCTTAGTTTCAGCATACGTGATCTTCATTGTGACATGCAGGATCTTTAGTTGTGGCATGCAGGATATTTTTAGTTGCAGCATGCAGACTTCTTAGTTGCATCATGTGGACTCTTAGTTGTGGCATGGATGCAGGATGTAGTTCCCCAACCAGGGATTGAACCCAGGCCCCCTGCATTGGGAGTGCAGAGTCTTACCCACTGGACCACCAGGGAAGTCCCAAAAGCTTTTGAATTTAATTAGGTCCCATTTGTTTATTTATGCTTTTGTTTCCTTTGCCCTAGGAGACATCCAAAAAATATTGCTACAATTTATGTCAAAGAGTGTTATGCCTATGTTTTCTTCTAGGACTTTTATGGTTTCATGTCTTACATTTAGGTCTTTAAACAATTTTGAATTCATTTTTGTATATAATGTGAGGGAATATTCTAATCCCATTGTTTTACATGTAGCTGTCAAGTTTTCCCAGCACCACTTATTAAAGAGAGTGTCTTTTCTCCATTGTATATTCTTGCCTTCTTTGTCGTAGATTAATTAACTGTAAGTGCATGGATTTATTTCTGGGCTCTGTATTCTGTTCCATTGATCTATGTGTCTGTTTTTGTGCCAGTACCACACTGTTTTGATGACTGTACCTTTGTATATTCTGAAATCAGGGAGTGTGATACCTCCAGCTTTATTCTTTTTTATCAAGATTTCCTTTGCTATTCAGGGTCTTTTTGATTCCATCTGAATTTTAGGATTATTTGTTCTAGCTCTGTGAAAAATATCATGGGGGGTATTTTGATAAGAGCGATTGCATTAAATTTATACACTAAGTCCCCTAAATACAAATGAGTTCTGTTCAGAGAGCACATTCGTAAGTCCAGTTTCTTCATAAATTCAACAAAGTTAGCTTAGGTACCCAACTAACACAATTGGCTATATAGTACTGTACTGTAATAGGTTTGTAATACTTTTCACACAAATAATACATAAAAAACAAAAAAGTAAACATTTTAAACCTTACAGTACAGTACCTTGAAAAGTACAGTAGTACAGTACAACAGCTGGCATACAGGGACTGGTAGCAGTACCAACTACATCACTGCTGCTTTTACGCGTGATTCCAGACATCCTGGGCTTGAAATAAAGATACTGCACTACTGTACTCTATACAGTACTGCACAGTAAGGTACACAAAAGCACAACCATTTGTAGAGGATGCATGCATGTGACAGTGTATGCCAGACACATGAACTAACTTACGTGATTGGACATGTGAACACATGTTTGCATCTTTGGAAGCTTGCAACTTGAAGGTTCATATGTAGGGGACTTACTGTAGATGGCTTTGCTTAGCATGGACATTTTAACAATATTAATTCTTCCAAACCATGAACATGGGATATCTTTCCATTACTTTATATCATCTTCACTTTTCTTTGTCATTGTCATGTAGTTTTCAGAGTCTTTCACCTCCTTGGTTAACTTTATTTCTAGATCTATTCTTTTTGATGCAATTTTAAATGAGATTGTCTTCTTGCTTTCATTTTCTGATAGTTCATTATTAGCGTAAAGAAAAGCAACAGATTTCTGTATATAATTGTATCCCACAACTTTACTAAATTCATTTATTATTTCTAATAGTTTCTTCGTGGAGACTTTAAGGTTTTCTATAAATAGTATCATGCCATCTGCAAATAGTGACTGTTTTACTTCTTCCCTTCCAGTTTGGATGCCTATTATTTCTTTTTCTTGTCTGATGGCTGTGGCTAGGATTTTCGATATTATGTTAAATTGAAGTGGTGAGAATGGGCATGCTTGTCCTGTTCCTGATCTTAGAGGAAAAACTTTGAGCTTTTCACCATTGATGGTAGCTATGCACTTGTCATAAATAGCTCTTATATTGAGATATTTTCCCTCTAAACGCACTTTGATGAGAGTTTATTTTTTTAAATTTATTTAAAAAAATTTTTTAAATAGATCTTTATTGGAGTATAATTGCTTCACAATACTGTGTTTCTGTTACACAAAAAAGCAAATCAGCCATAGGCATACACATATCCCGATATCCCCTGCCTCTTAAGCCTCCCTCCCATCCTCCCTATCCCACCCCTCTAGGTCATCGCAAAGCACCGAGCCAATCTCCCAGTGCTATTGTGCTGCTTCCCACCAGCTAACTATTTTACATTCAGTAGTGTATATATATCAATGCTACTCTCACTTTGCCCCAGCTTCACCCTCCCACCCCATGTCCTCAAGTCTGTTCTCTATGTCTACCTCTTTATTCCTGCCCTGCAACTGGTTTCATCAGTAGCTTTTTTTTATTAGATATATATAGTTAACATATGGTATTTGTTTTTCTCTTTCTGACTTAATTCATTCTGTATGATATAATTTAGGTCCATCCACTTCACTACAAATAATTCAATTTCATTTCTTTTTATGGTTGAGTAATATTCCATTATATATATGTGCCAAATCTTCTTTATCCATTCATCTGTTGATGGACATTTAGGTTGGTTACATGTCCTGGCTATTGTAAATAGTGCTTCAATGAACATTGTGGTACATGAATCTTTTTGAATTATGGTTTTCTCAGGGTAAATGCCCAGTAGTGGGATTGCTGGGTCATATCGTAGTTCTATTTTTAGTTTTTTAAGAAACCTCCATACTGTTTTCCATAGTGGTTGTATCAATTTACATTCCCACCAACAATGCAAGAGGGTTCCCTTTTCACCACACCCTTTCCAGCATTCATTGTTTCTAGGTTTTTTGATAATGACCATTCTGACTGGCATGAGGTGATACCTCATTGTAGTTTTGATTTGCATTTCTCTAATAATTAGTGATGTTGAGCAACTTTTCATGTGCCTCTTAGCCATCTGTATGACTTCCTTGGTGAAATGCCTATTAGTATTAAGTATATTAGTATACTTACCGTTCTTCTGCCTCAGTTATTCTGCTATTTATCCCTTCTAGAGAATTTTTAATTTCATTTATTGTGTTGTTCATCATTGTTTGTTTGCTCTTTAGCTCTTCTAGGCCCTTGTCAAACGTTTCTTGTATTTTCTCTATTCTATTTTCAAGATTTTGGATCATCTTTACTATCATTACTCTGAATTCTTTTCCAGGTAGACTGCCTATTTCCTCTTCATTTGTTAGGTCTGGTGGGTTTTTACCTTGCTCCTTCATCTGCTGTGTGTTTCTTTGTCTTCTCATTTTGCTTAACTTACTGTGTTTGGGGTCTCCTTTTTGCAGGCTGCAGGTTCATAGTTCTCGTTGTTTTTGGTGTCTGCCCCCAGTTGGTAAGGTTGGTTCAGTGGGTTGTGTAGCTTTCCTGGTGGAGGGGACTGGTGCCTGTGTTCTGGTTTATGAGGCTGGATCTTGTCTTTCTGGTGGGCAGGACCATGTCTGATGGTGTGTTTGGGGGTGTCTGTGAATGTAATATGATTTTAGGCAGCCTATCTGCTAATGAGTGTGGTTGTGTTCCTGTCTTGCTAATTGTCTGAAATGGAGTGTCCAGTACTGGAGCTTGCTGGTCATTGATTGGAGCTCGGTCTTAGTGTTGAGATGGAGATCTCTGGGATAGCTCTTGCCAGCTGATATTACATGTGGCCAGGAGGTCCCTGGTGGACCAATGTATTGAACTCCTCTCTCCCACCTTAGAGGCTCAGGCCTAACCCCCTGCCAGAGCACCAAGACCCTGTCAGCTACATGGCTCAGAAGAAAAGGGAGAAAAAAATAAAGAAAAGAAGTAATAATAAAATAAAATAAAAAATTATTTTAAAAAATATTATTAAAATTTAAAAAGCAAGAAAAAAAATAGAGAAATGAAAGCAATACAGAGGTCCACCAATGTTAAGAAGCACTAAAACTATACTAAGATAAACATAAAAATCAGAAACTAGTCAGTCGCATACAGCAAACCCCAAGTCTACAGTTGTTCCCAAAGTCCACTGCTTCAATTTTGGGATGATTCACTGTCTAATCAGGTATTCCACAGATGCAGGGTACATCAAGTTGATTGTAGAGATTTAATCCACTGCTCCTGAGGCTGCATGGAGTAATTTCCCTTTCTCTTCTTTGTCTGCACAGCTCCTGGGGTTCAGCTTTGGATTTGGCCCCACCTCTGCATGTAGGTTGCCCTCTGGCACCTGTTCTTCACCCAGACAGGTGTGGGTTAAAGGAGCAGCTGATGGTGAGCTCTGGCTCACTAAGGCCGGGGTGAGGGAGGGGTAGAGAATATGGGACGAGCCTGAGGCAGCAGAAGCCATCATGACTTTGCAACAGCCTGAGGTGTGCCATGTGTTCTCCCTGGGAAGTTGTCCCTGGATCATGGGACCCTGGCAGTGGTGGGCTGCACAGGCTCCCGGGGGGGGAGGTGTGGATAGTGACCTGTGCTTGCACACAGGATTCTTGGTTGCTTGGTTGCTGCAGCAGCAGCATTAGTGTTTCATGCCCATCTCTGGTGTCCGCACTGATAGCTGCAGCTTGTGCCCATCTCTGAAGCTTGTTTAGGTGGTGCTCTGAATCCCCTTTTCTCGTGCACCCTGAAACAATGGTCTCTTGACTTAGGCAGTTCCAGACATTTTCCGAGATTCCCTCCCAGTTAGTTGTAGTGCACTAGCCCCCTTCAGGCTGTGTTCACACAGGAAACCCCAGTCCTCTCCCTGGGATCTGAACTCCGAAGTCCAAGCCTCAGCTCCCAGCCCCAATCCTCCCTGGCAGGTGAACAGACAAGCCTCTCGGGCTGGTGAGTGCTGGTCGGCACCGATCCTCTGTGCGGGAATCTCTCTGCTTTGCCTTCTGCACCCCTGTTGCTGTGCTCTCCTCCGTGGCTCCAAAGCTTCCCCCCACCACCCACCATTTCCACCATTGAAGGGGCTTCCTAGTGTGTGGAAACTTTTCCTCCTTCACAGCGCCCTCTCAGAGATGCAGGTACTGTCCTGATTCTTTTGTCCCTGTTTTTTCTTTTGTCTTTTGCCCTACCCAGGTACGTGGGGGAGTTTCTTGCCTTTTGGGAAGTCTGAGGTCTTCTGCCCGCATTCAGTACATGTTCTGTAGTAGTTGTTCCACATGTAGATGTATTTTTGATGTATTTGTGGGGAGGAAGTTGATCTCCATGTCTTACTCCTCCACCATCTTGAAGGTCTCTCCTTGCTTATGCCTGAATTTAATTTTTGTTAGTTTGATTAATATGTGTCTTGGTGTGTTTTTCCTACAGTTTATGATATATGTGAATCTCTGTGCTTCCTGGACTTGGGTGACTATTTCTTTTCCCATGTTAGGGAAGTTTTCCACTATAATCTCTTTAAATATATTCTCAGACCCTTTTTTTCTCTTCTTCTGGGACCCCTGTAATTCGAATGTTTTTGCATTTAGTATTGTCCCAGTGGTCTCTGAGATTGTCCTCAATTCTTTTCATTCTTTGTTCTTTTTTCTGCTCTTTGGCAGTTATTTCTACCATTTTGTTTTCCAGCTCACTTATTCATTTTTCTGCTCAGTTATTCTGTTATTTATTCCCTCTCGTATATTTTTCATTTCAGATATTGTGCTCTTCATTTCTGTTTGTTTGTTCTTTTGTTCTTCTAGACCTTTTTAAAACATTTCTTGTATTTTCTCAATCTATGCCTCCATTCTGTTTCTGAGATTTTGTATCATCTTTACTGTCATTACTCTGAATTATTTTTCAGGTAGATTGGCTATTTCCTCTTCATTTATTTGGTCTTGTATGTTTTTACCTTGCTGCTTCATCTGTGACAAAGATTTTTGTTGTCTCTTTTTTTTTTTTTTTTTGGGTGGGATTGTGTTCCTGTCTTACTGGTGGTTTGACCTGAGGCTTCCAACACTGGAGTTTGTAGGCTATTGGTTAGAGCTGGGTCTTGGTACTGAGATGAGGAACTCCGTGAGACCTCACTCTGATGAATATTCCCTGGGGTCTGAGGTTCTCTATTACTCCAGTGGCTTGGACTCAGAGCTCCCACCACAGGAGCTTTGGCCCCATCCTGGGCTCATGAACCAAGATCCTGAAAGCTTTCTGGGGAGGTAAAAAAAAAAAAAAAAAAAAAAAAAAAAAACAAGGAAAAAAAAAAAAATGTTAGGAAAAAAAAAAAAAAAAAAAAAAAAGAATAACAATGTAAAAAATAAAAATAGACTAGGAAACTAACAAATATGTTAGGAAAAAAATAAAAATAAAAATATAGATTAATCAACAGCCAGAAGGTACATAAGTATCACAATAGTAAAAAAGAGGAGGAGGGAAAAGAAAAATGTGAGGGGAAAGGCCTTGGCTGTGAAGGGCAGGGTCTAAGCAAGGGTGAGGTTTGGGCAGTGGGCAGGGCCAATGCTCAGGACCACAGGGATGGAAAAGGCCCTGGGGACTGTGAGGGGTGGGGTTTAGGCTCAGGGAAGAGAAGGGGCCCAGGCGTGCCCGCCACCCTTGTCTCATAGGGCAAGGAACCTCACCTGGGAGCCCAGCAGGCTTACTTGGCCCAAGTGGTCAGGGCAATTGCCCTCTGCTCCTCTCCTGCTCCTCCCAGAGGGCCCCTCCCACCTGCCTCTCCTGATTTCCCTGGCCTCCCTCTTATGCCCCCAGTTCCCATGCAGCCTGGAGGGGGCTTTGGAGGGTGTTACCAGCCTGGGAGCTCAGCAGGCTCCTGGGCCTGAGTGGGTGGGACAGTCACCCTCTGCTCCTCTCCCACTCCTCCTGGAGGGCCCCTCCCTCCTGCTTCTCCTGATCTCCCCAGCCTCTCTCCTATGCCCTCAGGATCCTGGTGGCCTGAATGGGGCTTTGGAGGGGGTTTGCGGGCTTTGGAACTCAGCAGGCTTCCCGGCCCGAGTGGGCCAGGTGATTGCCCTCTGCTCCTCTCCTGCTCTTCCTGGAGAGTCCCTTCCGCCTGCCTCTCCTGATCTCCCTGACTTCAGGGGCACCACTCCTGTCTCGACTCCACTTCTCCTCCCCCTTCAGTTCCCCTGTGTCCTACCAACGCACTTTGGGGTTTCTCCCATCTCCTTAGGCATCAGAGTCCCCCTCCAGTGGCCGGCAGGCCCCCTACTTGTGGGGAGATGCTAACTCCATGTCTTCCCACACCACCATCTTGACTCCGCCTCCTGATGAGTTTTTAAGATGAATGGATGTTGAATTGTGTAAATGCTTTTATTGAGATGATCATGTGATTTTTATTCTTTCCTTTTTTAAATATGATGTATCACATTGGTTGATTTGCAGATATTGAACTATCCTTGCATCTTGTGAGTAAATCCCACTTTGTCATGCTGTATGATTCGTTTTACCTAATATTGAATTCAATTTGCCAATATTTTGTTGATTATCTTTGCACCTATATTCATCAGAGATATTGACCTGTAATTTTCTATTTGTAGTGTCTTTGTCTTGTTTTGGTATCAGGATAATAGTGGCCTATTAGAATGAATTTGGGAGTGTTCTGCCCTGTTCAGTTTTTTGGTGTAGTTTAAAAAGAATAGGTATTAGCTCTTCTTTATGTGTTTGGTAGGATTCCCATGTCAAGCTTTCTAGTACTGGACTATTGTTTGCTGGGAGTCCTTATATTACAAATTTAATTTCATTTCTAGTGATCGGTCTGTTCAAATTGTCTGTTTCTTCTTGATTCAATCTTGGCAAGCTGTGTGTTTCTAGAAATTTGTCTGTTTCTTCTAGGTTGTCCAATTCATTGGCATACAGCTGTTCATAGTATTCTCTTATTGTTTTTTGTATCTCTGTGATATCAGTTGTTATTTCTCCTCTTTCATTTCTTATTTTGTTTATTTAGGTCCTCTCTTTCCTTGGTGAGCCTGGCTAAAGGTTTATCAACTTTGTTTATCTTTTCAAAAAACCAGCTCTTGGTTTCACTTATCTTTTTCTATGTTTTTTTTAAAATTAATTAATTAATTAATTTTTGGCTGCATTGGGTCTTCATTGCTGCATGCGGGCTTTCTCTAGTTGTGGTGAGCGGGGGCAACTTTTCGTTGCAGTGCACGGGCTTCTCATCGCAGTGGCTTCTCTTGTTGTGGAACACAGGCGCTAGGCACATGGGCTTCAGTAGTTGTGGCACGTGGGCTCAGTAGTTGTGACTCACAGGCTCTAGAGTGCAGGCTCAGTAGTTGTGGCACACGGGCTTAGTTGTTCCAGTGGAACACAGGCGCTAGGCACATGGGCTTCAGTAGTTGTGGCACGTGGGCTCAGTAGTTGTGACTCACAGGCTCTAGAGTGCAGGCTCAGTAGTTGTGGCACACGGGCTTAGTTGTTCCACAGCATGTGGGATCTTCCCAGACCAGGGCTCAAACCTGTGTCTCCTGCATTGGCAGGCAGATTCTTAACCACTGCACCACCAGGGAAGACCCTCTATTCTTTTTATGATCTCTTATTTCTTTCCTCTCTGTTCTTCATTATTTTCTTTCTCCTGCTGACTTGGGCTTATATGGTTTTCTTTTTCTAATTCCTTTAGATGATAGATTAAGTTGTTTATCTGAGATTTTTCTTATTACTTGAGGGAGGCCTGTATTGCTATGAACTTCCCTCTTAGAATTCCTTTTGCTGAGTCCTGATTTTGGAAAGTTGTGTTTTTATTTTCATTTGTCTTGAGGTATTTTCTGATTTTCTCTTTGTTTTCTTCAGTGACCCATTTTTTTTTCTTTTTTTAGTAGCATGTTGTTTAGTCTCCACGTGTTTGTGTTTTTCCCATTCTTCTTCTTGTAATTGGTTTTTTCTGTCATAGCACTGTGGTTGGGGAAAAAAATGCTTGATATAATCTCTATTCTCTTAAATATGTTGAGACTTGTTTGGGGGCCTTGTATGTGATCTATCCTGGAGAAATTCCATGTGCACTTGAAAAGAATATGTATTCTGCTATTTCTGTATGGAATGTACTGAGATAGCTATTAAGTCCAACTGGTCTATTGTGTTATTTAACTACTGTGTCCTTATTTTTTTTCCTGTCTGATTTGTTCATTGATGTATGTAGAGTTTTAAAATCCCATAACATTACTGTATTATTACCAATTTCTCCCTTTATGTCCCTTAAAATTTGCTTTATATATTTAGGTGCTTCTTTATTAGGTGCACATATGTTAACAAATGTTATATCCTCTTCTTGTGTTGATCCCTTTATCATTACAAGATGCCCTCTGTTGTCTTTTGTTATAGACTTTGTTTTAAAGTCTATTTTGTCTGATATGAATATTGTTAACCAGCTTTCTTATCATTTCCATTTTCATGAAGTATCTTCTTTCATCCACTCACTTTCAGTCTGAGTGTGTCTTTAGCTGAAGTGGATCTCTTGTAAGCAGCATATAGGTGGGTCTTTCTGTGTGTGTTTGTGGTACGCGGGCCTCTCACTGTTGTGGACTCTCCCGTTGTGGAGCACAGGCTCCAGACACGCAGGCTCAGCGGCTATGGCTCACGGGCCTAGCCGCTTCGTGGCATGTGGGATCTTCCCAGACCGGGGCACGAACCCGTGTCCCCTGCATCAGCAGGTGGACTCTCAACCACTGCGCCACCAAGGAAGCCCGGTCTTTTTTTTTTTTAAACCAATCAGCAGCCCTATGTCTTTGATTGCAGCATTCAGTCCACATTTAATGTGATTATTGATAACTATGTATTTATTGTCATTTTGTTACTTGTTCTGGTTGTTTTTGTATTTCTTCTCTTTTCTTCTTCTTTTAGTTTTGTCCCTTGTGGTTTGATCATTTTCTTTAGCAGCATGCTTGGGTACCTTTCTCTCTAGTATTTGTGTATCTATTACTAAGGAGTTCATATATGTTGACCTATAAATATATCTACTTATTTTAAGCTGACAGTCACCTAAGTTCAAACACTTTCTAAAAGATCTACATTTTTTACTCTCCTTGTCCACATTTTGTGGTTTTGAGGTCATATTTTACATCTTCACTTTTATCCCTTAACTGTTTATTGTACTTATAGTTGCTTTTTAAATTATTATCTGTTATTCATTGTTCTAGCTTATTTAAGTTGTTGATCCACAGCCTTTACTATATATTTGCCTTTACTAGGGGATTTTTCTCCTTTCCTTAAAATTCTTACTGATTGTTGTAGACATTTATTTCCCACTTAGAGAAGACACTAACATTTCTTTTGTGACTGGTTTAGTACTGAGTAACTCATTTAGTTTTTGCTTGCTTGACAAGTTCTTTATCTCTCCTTAAATACTGAATGATAAACTTTCTGGGTAGAGTACCTGAACTTGTAGATGTTCCCCTTTCAATATTTTAAATATACCATGCCACTCCCTCTGGCCAGTGAATCTTGTAAAAAAATCAGCTTATAACCTTATGGGGGTTCCCTTATATGTGTCTCTTTGTTTTCTCTTGCTGCCTTTTTTCTTTTAAACATCTTTATTGGAGTATAATTGCTTTACAATGGTGTGTTAGTTTCTGCTCTATAACAAAGTGAATCAGCTATACATATATATATATATCCATATCTCTTCCCTCTTGCATCTACCTCCCATCCACCCTCCCTATCCCACCCCTCTAGGTGGTTACAAAGCACCATCTGATCTCCCTGTGCTATGCGGCTGCTTCCCACTAGCTATCTATTTTACATTTGGTAGTGTATATATGTCCATACCACTCTCTCATTTTGTCCCAGCTTACCATTCCCCCTCCCCGTGTCCTCAAGTCCATTCTCTACTAGGTCTGCGTCTTTATTCCCGTCCTGCCACTAGGTTCTTCATGGGCTTTTTTTTTTTTTAGATTCCATATATATGTGTTAGCATACTGTATTTGTTTTTCTCTTTCTGACTGACTTCAATCTGTATGACAGTCTCTAGGTCCATCCACCTCACTACAAATGACTCAGTTTCATTCCTTTTTATGGCTGAGTAATATTCCATTGTTTATATGTGCCACATCTTCTTTATCTATTCATCTGTTGATGGGCACTTAGGTTGCTTCCATGTCCTGGCTATTGTAAATAGAGTTCCAATGAACACTGTGGTACATGACTCTTCTTGAATTATGTTTTTCTCAGGGTATATGCCCAGTAGTGGGATTGCTGGGTTGTATGGTAATTCTATTTTTAGCTTTTTAAGGAACCTCCATACTGTTCTCCATAGTGGCTGTATCAATTTACATTCCCACCAACAGTGCAAGAGGGTTCCCTTTTCTCCAAACCCTCTCCAGCATTTATTGTTTGTAGATTTTTTGTTGATGGCCATTCTGACCGGTGTGAGATGATATCTCATTGTAGTTTTGATTTGCATATTTCTAATGATTAATGATGTTGAGCATTCTTTCATGTGTTTGCTGACAATCTGTGTATCTTCTGTGGAGCAATGTCTATTTAGGTCTTCTGCCGATTTTTGGATTGGGTTGTTTTGTTTTGTTTTGTTTTTTGATATTGAGTTGCATGATCTGCTTGTAAATTTTGGAGATTAATCCTTTGTCAGTTGCTTCATTTGCAAATATTTTCTCCCATTCTGAGGTTGTCTTTTCATCTTGTTTATAGTTTCCTTTGCTGTGCAAAAGCTTCTGAGGTTCATTAGGTCCCATTTGTTTATTTTTGTTTTTATTTCCATTTCTCTAGGAGGTGGGTCAAATAGGATCTTGCTGTGAGGTATGCCATAGAGTGTTCTTCCTATGTTTTCCTCTAAGAGTTTTATAGTGTCTGGCCTTATAATTAGGTCTTTAATCCATTTTGAGTTTATTTTTGTGTATGGTATTAGGGAGTGTTCTAATTTCATTCTTTTACCTGCAGCTGTCCAGTTTTCCCAGCACGACTTACTGAAAAGGCTGTCTTTTCTCCATTGTATATTCTTGCCTCCTTTATCAAAAATAAGGTGACCGTACATGCGTGGGTTTATCTCTGGGCTTTCTATTCTGTTCCATTGATCTATATTTCTATTTTTGTGCCAGTACCATACAGTCTTGATTACTGTAGCTTTATAGTATACTCTGAAGTCAGAGAGCCTGATTCCTCCTGCTCCATTTTTCTTTCTCAAGATTGCTTTGGCTATTCGGGGTCTTTTGTGTTTCCATACAAATTGTGAAATTTTTTGTTCTAGTTCTGTGAAGAATGCCATTGGTAGTTTGACAGGGATTGCATTGAATCTGTAGATTGCTTTAGGTAGTATAGTCATTTTCACAATGTTGATTCTTCCAATCCAAGAACATGATATATCTCTCCATCTGTTTGAATCATCTTTAATTTATTTCTTCAGCATCTTATATTTTTCTGCATACAGGTCTTTATTCTCATTAGGTTTATTCCTAGATATTTTATTCTTTTTTTTTGCAATGGTAAATGGGAGTGTTTACCTAATTTCACTTTCAGATTTTTCATCATTAGTGTATACGAATGCGAGACTGGTAACATCTTTAGGATTCTCTATGTATAGTATCATGTCATCTGCAAACAGTGATAGTTTTATTTCTTTTCTGATTTCGATTCCTTTTATTCCTTTTTTTCCTCTGATTACTGTGGCTAAAACTTCCAAAACTATGTTGAATAGTAGTGGTGAGAGTGGGCAGCCTTGTCTTGTTCATGATCCTAGGGGAAATGATTTCAGTTTTTCACCATTGAGGACGATGTTGGCTGTGGGCTTGTCATATATGGCCTTTATTATGTTGAGGTACGTTCCCTCTATGCTTACTTTTGGGAGGGTTTTTATCATAAATGGGTGTTGAATTTTGTCAAAAACTTTTCCTTCATCAATGTGATGATCATTTGCTTTTTATTTTTCAGTTTGTTAATATGGTGTATCATATTGACTGATTTACATATATTGAAGAATCCTTGCATTCCTGGGATAAACCCCACTTGATCATGGTGTATGATCCTTTTAATGTGCTCTTGGATTCTCTTTGCTAGTATTTATTTGAGGATTTTTGCATCTATGTTCATCAGTGATATTGGTCTGTAGCTTTCTTTCTTTGTGACATCTTTGTCTGGTTTTGGTATCAGGGTGATGGTGGCCTCGTAGAATGAGTTTGGGAGTGTTCCTCCCTCTGCTATATTTTGGAAGAGTTTGAGAAGGATAGGTGTTAGCTCTTCTCTAAATGTTTGATAGAATTCACCTGTGAAGCCATCTGGTCCTGGGCTTTTGTTTGTTGGAAGATTTTTAAACAGTTTCAATTTCAGTGTTTGTGATTGGTCTATTTATATTTTCTATTTCTTCCTGGTTCAGTCTCGGAAGGTTGTGCTTTTCTAAGAATTTGTCCATTTCTTCCAGGTTGTCCATTCTGTTGACATATAGTTGTTTGTAGTAATCTCTCATGATCCTTTGTATTTCTGCATTGCCAGTTGTTCCTTCTCCTTTTTAATTTCTAATTCTGTTGGTTTGAGTCTTCTCCCTTTTTTTCTTGTTGAGTCTGGCTAATGGTTTATCGATTCTTTTTATCTTCTCAAAGAACCAGCTTTTAGTTTTATTGATATTTGCTATTGTTTCCTTCATTTCTTTTTCATTTATATCTGATCTGAACTTTATGATTTCTTTCCTTCTGCTAACTTTGGGGTCTCTTGCTGTCTTCCAAATTCTCCCTTTAACTTTTGCCATTTTAATTATATGTCTTGGTGTGGGTCTCTTGGGTTCATCTTGTTTGGAACTCTCTTTGATTCCTGGACCTGGATATCTGTTTCCTTCTTTACTGCCATAATTTCATTAAATACATTTTTTACCACCTTTCTCTCTCTTTTCTCTTTCTGGCCCCCCTATATTGTGAATTTCAATATGATTGAGTTTGTGTCAGTGTCCTTAAAATGTTTTTTATTTGATTTTCTTTTTGCTCTCCTGATTGGGTGATTTCCATTATTCTGTCTCCCAGGTCACTTATCTATTCTTCTGTGTTCTTGTCTGCTGTTAATTTCTTCCAGCATGTTTTTAATTTCCATTATATTTTTTACCTCTGGTTCTTTTATATATTTTCTAGTTCTTGGTAAAATTTTCCTTCTGTTCATCTATTCTTTTCTCTAGTTCAGTTATCCTTCCTGTTACTAATACTTTGAAATCTTAATCTGGTAAGTTATTGATTTCTGTTTAATTATGTACTTTTTCATGGTTTTTCCTTGTTCTTACATTTTAAGCAAATTTCTCTGTCTTCTCATTTTGCTTAACTTTCTCCTTCTCTATGAAATTAGGTGAAACAGTGACTTATCCCAGTCTTGAAAGGGTGTCTTTGTGTGGGAGCACCCCTAAACATTCTATGTGTGCTTTGTGGCTTTCATGGGAGAGCTGCATCTGAAGTAAGCATGGATCATGTCTTCCCCCAGGGTTTTCTAATGGCTGTCACCTTGGTGGGAGGTCAGGCTGGAGATTGAGGTTCTAGAGGCCAGAACCATTTGTGAGCTGAGACTTCTCCTATGCTCAGTGGTTGTCACCTCCCTATGTGAATGGGGTTGAATCCCAAGATGCTGGAGCAGAGGCCCTGAGGGTCAGGTCTGAGCTGGTTCTGTTCCCTCTAAGTGTGTGCTGTCCCCTGTTCCAGCAATGATACCTTTGCTCCAGAGGGGAACAGCACTGGAGCAAGAGGGGCCAGACTGGGCACTTGGCATGGGCCTGAGCATATACTAGCGCATTCCTGGCACACCAGTCAGAGCTCCAGACCACTCCTGATCTGCCACCTCTGCAAATTCCAGGAATGGTCATCCTTGCCCTGTTTAGATGCAGTTTCAGGTCCTAGCTGGCTCCATCCCCACTGACTGTGCATTCTCTTTAGGAACAGCAGCCTTTAACCTAGTGGGAAATGCACAAATGCAACCTGATCACTTCCTTCTGTTTCCTTCCTGCCCAACTCTGTGTGGACCTTTCTTTAGAGCTTTGGTTGTATAAGTCTTTCTGCCAGTCTGAAGTCTGTTTTCAGTGAGAATTTCTCCACATACAGATGTATTTGTGATGCTGTTGTGGGGAGACATGAGCTCAACAACCTCCTGCTCTGCCATCTTGATTTTCTCCTTATCTTATTTGAATAACTAGCTAAAAACAGTGTTAAGTTCTACCCCTAGCACTTCCCTACCCTCTCTTTCAACACTGTGATTGCCCATGAGACTCTTCTGTAAGAATTCTTTCTTCACCACCTTCGGCAGAAATCTGTTAGTCCTTGGAAGCCACCTGAATGATATGTGACTTATATTTAAAGACATAAAACTGGTTCTAGGGGTTTCCCTGGTGGCTCAGTGGTTGAGAATCTGCCTGCTAATGCAGGGAACACAGGTTCGAGCCCTGGTCTGGGAGGATCCCACATGCCGTGGAGCGGCTAGGCCCGTGAGCCACAACTACTGAGCCTGCGCATCTGGAGCCTGTGCTCCTCAACATGAGAGGCCACGATAGTGAGAGGCCCACACACTGTGATGAAGAGTGGCCCCCGCTTGCCACAGCTAGAGAAAGCCCTCGCACAGAAGCAAAGACCCAAAGCAGCAAAAATAAATAAATTAATTAATAAACTCCTACCCCCAGCATCTTAAAAAAAAAACCAAACTGGTTCTAGTAAGTTACCCATTGATCTTGGATGGAGGATCTTATTTTAGTTAACATCTCTCTTAAATAGATGCTTGGGGAGCAATGAACTGAATGTAAATGCATTCTTTGCAACCATGTACTAGGTATATGTTTTATAGAGTGATGTGATTAACATGTGCTTCTTTTGTGAAGACGTTGTTACTTTTTGTTTTCCTTAGTACTCAGTAGCATCAAGAGAGTCTGAAACCAAAGAACAGCACGGGCAGTTTTTCACTTTAAGGGTAACTTCCAAACAAAGTACATAGATTCATTTTACCCTTGAATTTTATTTCATGTGGTGTCATGAAAGAATTAACACCCAGATTTGGAGAAACGTTGACAACCCAGGAGCTATCTTTTTATTTTTACAACTTATGAAGAGCTAAATGAGGGATAAAATAAAGAGATTAAGGATGAGTAGAATTTTCTCCACAGGAGTCACAAGCCCTCCATGTGGTCACCTTGTGGTTTTCAGGAACATTGCCAAGTCTGCTATTCTTCCCTGTTTGCCCAAAGGAGAATGCTCATCTCCTCATTTGTTTCATCTGTTTGCACAGGCACATTCTCAGGGCTAATAATGATGAATACTGATATTAGGAGCTCCAATTTTCATTTGAGCATGGATCTTAGTGTCCAAGTTTTACGTATTCTTGACACTTTTCTTCACAAGAAAAAATACTTTCTGATTTTATGACACAACTGTAAGCAACAGCTACCTTTCTTTATACACATCTGTACTACTTGCAGTGCTTACCAAGTGCTTTGAACATGGCTGAATTAATTGCTAACCAAATTATCTTACTGTGTCAAGTTTGAAATTGTTAGACTTTTACTTTAGTTGTTGCTGAAGTTTTTGAATGTGTGTGTGTGTTTAAGTGTATATTTCTCTGTGTGTACTCAATAAATAAAGAATCAGATGATGACTATCTTAGATATCTTCCATTTGACTTTCCTGATCCAGTTTCCACTCTTCTTCAAAATGCTCTCTATCCCAGAGGGCTGCCTGTTTGAATTACATCACCATGTTCCTTCTGTGTTCCCATTAGCATCTATTTGAATTTAGCTAATGGAGATCCTCAGCAGGAGATAGGAAACTGATCCTGGGGACTCACATGTGGACAGCTGAAGTAAGAATAGAATGTGTGTGAGGGAGGATAATTAGGTCTTAGAGGGCTTTGGGGAAAGAAGAAAACCCCTCACCACTGCATATTGCTGTTGAAATATCTTGTGAAATTTTTAAAGGTAACAACAGAGAGATTATCTGCTTGACCCTTGTATGTGGATATATAAAGTAGAGGTCAATCAATGAACAAGTGTCAAATTTCCTTCCACTCTGGGTGTACCGCCATGTTGAGCTGAGGTTCTAGGAGGGAAACTGAAGCAGATTCTTCCTCATACTAAATTTTGTTGGAGGTCTTAGTAAAACCCATAAAACTTTTTGAAGAAAAATTGCCCAACATTCAGTATACTATCCAAAGACTTTAGAAAAATTAATCTACATTTTGTACTTGTGTACTTTGGAGAGATTTTTTTTCCATTGTCAATCAAATAAAAATTTACTTTTTAGGTGAGTTTTAGGTGAATAAAAATATTCCTTTTGAACCCAAAGAGTATATATAATAACAAATAATAAAAACATTAAGGTCAAGAAAGAGCTTACAAACAATTCAGAAAAAAAAAAAAAACCAAAAAAACCCAAACAAGTTAGTTCAAGGATTTTCTTCTATAAGACAGATCAGAAATGAGAAAGGAGCAGAGGCAATCAGAAGCAGAAGTTTTGTGATAATGGTGACAAGGAGAATAGGTGAGGGTTTTATGAATTGGCCAAAGATTCTTAATCCTTAAGACCCATGAGTCTAGCACAAGGCTGGAAAATACACTGAAAGAATTTGTATCCTCCCTCCAATTACTTAGTAGCACCCCACACACAGTAGGTGCCCAATACAAATACAGTAGGTGTTTGTTAAATGTCAAAAATGCTAAATTTGCCTGCATGAGGTTCAAATGTTCAGTGCCTGGCAGCAGAATGAGCTGTCCAATGGCAATCTCTTCAGCTGAATTCTGACCCCCTACTAGTTCTAGGTGAGAATGTGCTATTATTCAGATCAAGATGGATCACAGGACCTAGTGAGTTTCTCATTATGCCAAGAACCTGGCATATTAGTTCTGCATATTAAGGACTTGTATAATATTTACCTATCACTTAAAACTTATGTCATGCTGTGAAACTAGAAAACGTACACATCTTCCTCCAGTATCTCAGTTCCCACTGGGCTAGGATCAGAGAGAAAAAAGAATAAGTGTGAGAATGATGCTTATGACAGAAATCAGGATGGAAGGGGAGAGGAGAAACCAGTTCATCCTGGTTTAAAGATTTCTTTAACATCTAATTTCCTTCGTACCTGCAGGCAGTTTTCCAAAGGTGCACATTTAACTTCTAGGATAAATATGAAACTTGAAACTTGAAACCACTGGCACTGTGGCATAAATTAAATAAGAGGAAAATGGAGAGTGATTTGTTTTTCTCCTGAAATAAGACCCCAGTACTCCTCCAAGGCTGTGTGAAAGGCTGAGGAATCTGTGGTACAAATAATTTAATTAGCTGACAGCATGTGGGGTGAATTACATTTGATCTCTGTTCAAGATGCTTGTATAAAAAAGGACTTGTTTCATTTTTTAAAGGATAATGGATGGATGGAGGAGGATGATATCTTGAGAATTTATTCATTTAAAACAGTGATTGCAATACTGTTCTGAAAAGTAGAATATAACCTGAAGAACGTTGTAGAGAAAGTATGTAGGTGTCCCCAGCCTCTGGGGATTCTTTGTACCTTTGCCCTTCTCGCTGGTTGTGAAGCTAACATCTCTCCATCAAACAGCTACATAACTTTTGACCCTTGTCATCTTTTGCCAGCAAGAATGTAATAGTCTCTTAATTGGTCTCTCTGCCTTGGGTTTTATCTTCTTCCTTCGTCTGTCTACCAGTCTACAGCCAAAGTGTTCCACCAATAATGATAATGTGACTGGGCTCTTCCTTATTTGAAAACCTTTCAATGCTGCCCCACAGGATAAACTACAAGATTCACATGGACTTGAAATGCCTTGGCTGACTCAGCATCATCATCCTCTACTCTCTGTCTTGCACATTATACCTCAGTAACACCTGATTACTGAAAAGTCCGTGATGAAATCACATTTTTCTCTCCAAATTTCTGCTTATGCCATCTCATATCCAAGGATGTTCTTTTCCTCTCTCTTCATCTTCCCCAATTTTTGTATTTGTCCTTTAAGTAAACTAAGTCATTACTTCTTCCCACCTTCCCACCTTCCTCCTATCTGCATGAGCTGCCCCTCATTGATGCCTCCATATGATCCTATAAGTAGTCTTTCAAAGCAGTTCTCCTACTATCTTATAAGTGTCTATGAAAAATTCCCCATTAGATGGTGAGTTCTTTAAGAACAGGCCCTATGTTTATTCAGCCTCCAGCCTCTAGTACAGGACATAACAGGTGCTCATTAAATGTTCAATGAATGAGTGAATGAAAATATGTTTTCTTCTTTTGGTTCAACAATATTATATATAGTACAAGTAACATTTTACCAAATATTCAAGTGAGGCAGGTGTAAATAAATCACACACTCACACATGACTAACATTTGTGGAGTGAAATGCCACAAAAAATTAAATTGCCGAGAAAGAGACTTGGACACATGTGCTATTCAATGTAATTGCATGTATTTAACATTTCACTTAATTGTAGCTATCATCCAGAATGCGTCTTTGTCCTACCTATATTACGGTTTAGAGAACCTGGCCACTTATCTAGTCACATTTAAAGGAGAGGAAGGTGCCTTGTCCAAAGAGATGTGACTCTAGCTCTGAGCTTCTCAAACACTATTATACAATCTATATTTTGGCTATTGTAAATAATGTCACTATGGATATTGGGGTGCATGTATCTTTTTGAATTAGTATTGGATGGACCTAGAGGGTATTATGCTTAGTGAAATAAGTAAGACAGAGAAAGACAAATACTGTATGTGATCATTTATATGTGGAATCTAAAAAATAAAATAAAAACTAGCAAATATAACAAAAGAGCAGACTCACAGATATAGAGAACAAGTTAGTGGTTACCCATGGAGAGAGGGAAAGGGAGAGGGGCAATAAAGGGGTAGGGGATTGAGAGGCACAAATTAGTATGTATAAAATAAGCTACAGGGATATATTGTACAGCACAGGAAATATAACCAATATTTTTAAATAACTTTAAATGGAATATATTCTGTAAAAATACTGAATCACTCTGTTGTACACCTGAAACTAACAATATTGTAAGTCAACTATACTTCAATTAAAAAAAAAAACCACCATTTTGCGAATACCCAAATAATGCTGATGCTACTGGTTCCTGGCCCTCACTTTGTGTGGCAAGGATAGAGAGCACCTCAACTCCATGTAGAGTGAAATGGCTTGCAGGGAATTTAATGTCAAAGTATTTTATTTTTGTGCACATAACTAACCTGAGAGTTTCTACCACTTTGTGTTAATATCTAAGTAGATTTCAGCTGATATTGTTGACCCATAGTTTGATGATCAAGTATTTTTCATGATCAAATTGAGTTCTGAATATTGCAAATGTTTTTCTCATAACAACTTCAGAAATTTTCATTTTCTTATTTTTATTTTTTTTATGTTATATTATTTTGCACGGCTTAAGTTTTTTGGTACCAAGCCCAGGTTTTGGGGTCACATAGGAGGCCTCTCTAGATTTACAAGCCATATAGATGAATCAAAATAGCAGTGTTTTAGGAAAGGTCCTGTTAAGTATAGAAACTTGGGAGGAAATGACCAAAATGTGATCATATTCCAGATCATAAAGGAAAGGGGAATTCAATGAGATTAAAATAAATTAACCTGAGGAAATCTAAACCAGATCCAGATAAATCAAAATGGAAAGAAACTATTGGAAAAGAAGTCTAAGAAGAAAATAGAATACAAATGTTTAGAAGGTTTCTGTTCTAAGATAAAGATACTCAAAATTATATATGTGAGGAGAAGAGCCAAGAAAAAGAATAAGACACAAATTAGGCTAACCCTCAAATTTGACAGAATTTAAAACCAAAGAGAATAACCTTATAAAATAGGTGTGCCACCACCATCAGGCACAAAAGCCTTTCTAAGTGCATTATCTATCTTATCTCACTTAATTTTCTCAACAACCCCATGGGGTAGGCCCTTTTATTAAAGCCAGATGACTAGAAAGGAATACAATTACAATGCTATTTAACAAGCTCTTAGGAACTAAGTGGTGCAATAACCTACTTTTTAAAATATAGCCCTTTCTGAGATTCTGTAATAAAAATAAGAATTACTCATTTCATTAACATTTATTGGGCAAGTAATAAGAAGGCATATGTGAAAGGATATTACATATATTATTTAATTTTAATAAGAAGCCTATGAGTTAGGAGCTACCATTGTTTTAATTTTACTGATGAGGGAATTGAGATTTAGTGAGGTTACATAACTATCCAGAATCACCCAACTAGTAAGAAACAGAACAAGGACTCAAAGTTTTCCTGACAGCAGTTGGTTTGTTTCCAGTTTTGTAATATTTTTCTTAAAAGGCTGTATCCTTATGCACATCCTGGTGAACAAAAGTTCCTTTAGGTATATAAGTTATATTGATAGAGCATACGAAATATACATGTTCAACTCTGCTATGAAATGCCAATCCACATTTCACAGAAATTATACAATTTACACTCCCTTCAAAAGTGATTCAGAGTTCTACATTCTTGCAAATACTTGATACATTCTGACAGTTTAATTTTTGCTAATTTTGTGGTTTTACTTGTCTTTCCTCTGGTTAATAATGAGATAGAATATTTTCAAATGTTTTTAGAGCATTTTTGATCCACCATTTATGAGGTTCCTATTGGTTCCACCCACCCCATTTTTCTACTGGGGTTTTTCTTTTTGATTCACAGTGTTTATACATATTATACACTAATTATGTGTTGTTTATATGTATTGCAAATAACTTCAAGTTTGTAGCATTTTTATTCATTCTCTAAATGGTCTCTTTTAACAAAGAGAAATTGTTGAATGTTTTCTTTTTGCATTTCCCCACTCACTGACTTATTTCCTGAGATCATCTCCCAAGTAAATAATGTCCCCAAATTCTTGGTTCAGATTTGGTTTTGGCTATAACCCAAACTGTCCTACAAAGCAGACCCTCAGGATAAGATCTAAAACTAGATCACTTGCTAGTCGTATGGTGGAAGGTCTCTGTTACTGGTAGTAAGTAGGGTGGCCATGATCATTTTTATGCTGCAGCATCATACTTACTAAGACTCTTGACTATGACTTACTGGGAAGAAGCACAGGTGAAGGAGAAAAGGCTGGCTTGTATATAGTTCCAGCATTTGAAATATATGTGGGTAATGTTGATCAGTATAATGAAGTTGGCTGGACTTTGTTAACTATCTTGGAAGCATAAAAAAAGAGAGAAGTTCGTATCACTCAAACATTAACTTAGGGATTGTTGTTAGAGGCACATGGTCTCTGTTGAATATTTAAAGAGACCCTCATCTCCTGCAGCTCGAGGGCAGAATGTACTGAAAATTGGGATTAGTATTAGATTGCACAAATGACAAGAGTTAAGAAGAAGATGAATTAATAGCCATGACAAATCTCCTATGCTAAAAACAGTATCCTGATAAAGAGGAGATGGGACCATGAATTCTGGGGTGGAGATACTTGAAAATCCTGAGCTCCTAGATTGCTCTAAACCCTATGGGCCAGCAGAAGAAGCTGCCTACCTCTTTGTGAGAGTAGATCAGACTTAAATGGCTTAGAAACCATGAAAATGCAATGATTTACAAGATGAGCTTGTTCTCCTTAATACAAAACAATTAAATAAAATCAATATAATACAATAAAATCAATGTCTCACCTCACTGATTGTATTTAGACTCTTGGAACCAGTCCTGATACACTGCTGGAATGATACCTTGCAGCTTGGAAATGATGCTTCCATAGATCCTAGAAACCCTTTCAGGGAGTTAACAAGGTTAAATTATTTTCATAATAATACTAAGATTAATTTTGAATATTCTGTTTTGTTGACATTTCCACTGATAGTTCCAAAGCAATAGTGTATCAAATTGCTGGTGTCTTAGCAAAAATCAAGGCAGTGGCACCAAACTTTTCTAGAATTCTCCATTGCCAATTTTAAAAGTCAGTTTTCCAAGAGATGCTCTTGATGGAGCAATCAAAATTATTAATCTTAAAAATCTTGATACTAGAGTACATGTCTTTTAAATACTCTATGTGACAAAACAGTAAGTATGCATAGAGCTTTTGCTGCATACCAAAGTATGATCATTATATCAAGGAAAAGCACTGCTGCAATTATTTCACTTGAAAGCTGAACAAGCCTCTTTAAGGGAACAGCGTTTTTCCTTGAAATAACAACTGACAGGCAAAAGATAGTTATTCAGACTTTGTTATTTTGCAGTCATTTTCTCAAAAATTAACAAAGTAAGCCTGCCATTTCAAAGAAAACAACTGACTGTATTTGTTGCTGCTGTATTTGTTGATGAAATTTTAAGTTTAAAGTAAAAGTTATAATTGTGGGAAACTTGTATATTACATCTTGATCTTGAACACTTCCCAATACCTCAAGACTTTTTGAAGAGATCAGGGATTTCACTAAAGAATGTGATTTTATTAATATTGTATAATTAAATGAGTAAACATTTAGAAGATCTGCTTAACTCATTGAACTAATATTTTCTAAATGGGTCAATGTATGATATTTCAAGATCATGCATGACAAAGATTTATTTAAAAGTTCACAGTGAGCCAATGAATTTTAATGTAACAGAGGATGAAAAGTTCTTGGAAATTATTTCAAATTCCACATCACAACTATATTTTAAGAAACTACTGCTTGTCAAGTTTTAGTGTAGTACTAAAGGATATTCACAACTATCCAAAAAGGCCATTATAATCTTCCTCCCTGTTCAAACTACATATTTTGTGAAGCTTGATTTTCTGTATACACTTCAGCCAAAACAATATATTACTACAGATTGAACCCCAAAGCATAAAATGTAGCTATCTTCTACTGAGTCAGATATCAAAAAGATGTAAAATAATGCCACTATCCTCACTACATTTTTTTTTTTAAGTGCTTCATCACTCCCCTCCTTTGGGGTAAAAGTCCTAGTGTAGGGAAGAAAAAAACACTTCAAAGGGAACAGAGCCAGCTAGAGCTGGACTCTCAGGGCTTGTGCTCCAGGAACTCGGGAGCAGATCCTGCCCCTGATGGAGTGGTGATGGCCACTGAGCAGAGAGGAACTCCCAGCTCACACCCTGAACAGGCTCTAGCTCCTCCATCTCCAGCCACACCCCCAACCAAGGTGATAGCTGCCAGCACACCATACAGAAAGAAGTGACTGGCATCAACATTGAATCCAGCCCTCCCACCAAAGGCACTGGGGGCACACAGTCTGCACAGGGACACTCCCACGTAAGAAGATGCCTTCAAGACCATAATAGGTAAATGTTTCACCTAAACTCATAGAAGCAGAAGAAGTTAATTAAAATGAAGAGGCATTAATTCAATTGAAAGAGCAAGAGAAAACCCCTGAAAAAATAAATAATGAAACAAACAATTTACCAGATAAACAGTTTTAAACATTGGTAATAAAAATGCTAACTGAATTAGGGAAGAGAATTGATCTAAACACAGATCATTTTAACAAGGAACTAGAAAAGATAAAAAATACCCAATCAAAAATAGATAAATCAGTATCTGAATTTAAAAACACTCTATAAGGAATAAATAGCAGACTAAGACACAGAAGAACACGTAAGTGATCTGGAAGATGGAATTATGGAAATCGCCCATCATAACAGCAGACAGAAAGAAAAATTTTTAATTTTTTTAAAAGTAATATATGATTTTTAATTTTTTAAGGAACCTCCAGATCTCTGGGACAACATTAAATGTGCCAACATTTGCATTATGGAGGTTCCAGAAAGAGGAGAGAAAAAGAAGGAGATTGAAAATGTATTTGAATAAATTATGTCTGAAAACTTCCTAAACCTAAAGAAGTAAACAAATATCCAGGTACAGGAAGCACAGAGAGTTCCAAACAAGATGAGCCCAAACACATGCATACCAAGACATATAATAATTAAAATGGTAAAAGTTAAAAATAGAGAATTCTAAAGCCAGCAAGAGAAAAACAAAGAGTCAGATATAAGGGAATCCCCATAAGGCTATCAGCTGATTTCTCTGCAGAAACTTTGCAGGCCAGAAGGGAGTGGCATAATATATTCAACACACTGAAAGGGAAAAACCTGCAACCTAGGATACTCTAACCAGAAACATTATCATTTAGAATAGGAGAGATAAAGAACTTCTCAGACAAGCAAAAACTAAAAGAATTCATCAATACTAAACCTACCCTAAAAGAAATGTTGAAGGATCTTTTTCAAATGGAAAAATATAAGAATCTGTAGGAAAGGGAAAATCCCATCAGGAAAGGCAGATATATGTTAAGGATTGAAGATCACTTAAATAATCCTGTAAGAAGATTAAAAGACAAAAAAATATAAAAACAACTATAACTAGAATAAACAGTTAAGGAATAAGCATGAAGAAGTAAAATAGGAAATCAAAAACAAAATGTGGGGGAGGGGACTAAAAAAGGTATCTTTTAGTATGTGTTTGAACTTAAATGACTATCAGTTTAAATCAAGTATATATAATTGTGGGTCAATGTATGAACCCCATGGTAACGACAAATCAAAAACCTACAAAAGATACATCAAAGCCAAAAAGCAAAGAACCCAATACTACTGAAGAAAATCATCAAACCAAGATGGGAGAAACAAAAAGAAGAAACATAGAAAAACTACAAAAACAACTGGAAAACAGTAATAAAATGGCAATAAGTATGTATCTATCAATAATTACTTTAAATGTCAATGGACTAAATGCTCCAGTCAAACACACAGGGTGGCTGATTGGACAAAATCACAAGATGCTTTAATATGCTGCCTACAAGAGACTCACTTCAGGGCTAAAAACACACAGACTGAAAGTGAGGGGATGGAAAAAGATATTTCAAACCAACAGAAATGAGAAGAAAAATAAGGGTAGCAATACTCAGACAAAATAGACTTTAAAACAAAGCCTATAAAAGAAGACAAGGACATTATATAATGATAAAAGGATCAATACAAGAAGAGGATATCATACTTGTTAACATATACACAACCTAACAGGAGGAATTAAATATATAAAGCAAATACTAACAAAGATAAAAGGAGAAATTGACAATAATACAATAATAGTAGGGGACTTTTACATCCCACTAACATCAGTGGACAAATCAGACAGAAAAATACAGTAAGTGGAAAACAGAAAATATCTCAAGACAAATGAAATGGAAACAACTTTCCAAAATCTATGGGATGCAGCAAAAGTAGTTCTGAAAGCGAAGTTTGCATCAGTACAGACCTTCCTCAAGAAAAAAGAAAAATCCCAAACAACTTAACATACCACCTACAAGAAATAGAAAAAGAAGAACAAAGTCCAAAGTCAGCACAAGGAAGGAAATAATAAAGATCAGAGAGGAAAAAATAAACTAGAGATTAACAACAACAAAAAGATCCCTGAAACCAACAGCTGGTTTTTTGAAATGATAATCAAAATTGATAAACCTTTAGCCAAGCTCACCAAGAAAAAAGAGAGAAGACCTAAATAAAATAAGAAATGAGGAGAAATAACAACTGATACCACAGAGATTAAAAAATCATAAGAGAATACTATGAAGTTATATGACAACAAATTCGACAAACTAGAGAAATGGACAAATTTCTAGAAATATACAGCCTGCCAAGAATGAATCAAGAGGAAACAGACAATTTGAACAGACCAATCAGTAAAAGTGAAATTAAATTTGTAGTGTGAAAACTCCCAGCAAACAAAAGTCTAGAACCAGACAGCTTCACAGGGGAATTCTACCAAACATATAAAGAAGAGCTAATACTTATTCTTCTTAAACTATTCCAAAAAACTGAAAAGGATGAAACATTCCCAAATCTATTCTACTAGGCCACAATTACCCTGATACAAAAACCAGTCAAAGACACTACAAAAAAAGAAAATTACAGGCTAATATCTTTGATGAATATAGATGTAAAAATCCTCAACAAAATATTAGCAAGCTGAATCCAAGAATATGTAAAAAGAATCATACACAGTGAAGAAGTTGGATTTATTCCAGGGTCACAAGGATGCTTCAACATTCACAAATCAATCAATGTAATACACCACATTAACAAAAGGAAGGATAAAAATCACATGGTCATCTCAATAGATGCAGAAAAGGCATTTGACAAAATTCAACATTCATTCATCAAAAAACTCACATCAAAGCGGGTTTGGAGGGAACATATCTAAACATAATAAAGACCATTTACAACAACCAACAGCTAACATCTCACTCAATGGTGAAAAGCTAAACGCCTTCCTGCTAAATTCAAGAACAAAACAAGAATGCCCACTCTCACCACTTCTATTTAACACAGTATTGGAAGTTCTAGCCACAGCAATCAGACAAGAAAAATAAAGTTATCTGAATTGGAAGGGAACAGGTAAATCTATCACTATTTGCAGATGACATGATACCTTATCTAGAAAAACACAAAGTCTCCAACCCCAAAATATTAGAACTAATAAATGAATTCATCAAGGTTGCAGGATACAAGATTAATATACAGAAATCTGTTGCATTTCTGTACACTAATAATGAAATATCAGAAAGAGAAAGTTAAAAACAATTCTGTTTAAAATCACATCAAAAACAAAAAAATACCTAGGTATAAACTTAACCACAGAGGTGAAAGACCTATACTATGAAAACTGTAAAATACTGATGAAGGAAAGTGAAGATGATACAAATAAACGGAAAGATACCTAGTGGCTTGGATTGGAAAAATTAATATTATTAAAATGTTCATACTATCCAAAGCAATCTACAGATTTAATACAATCCCTATCAAAACACGTTTTTCACAGAACTAGAACAAATAATCCTAAAATTCATATGGAACCACAAAAGACCCCGCATTACCAAAGAAATCTTGAGAAAAAAGAACCAAGTTGCAGGTATCACCCTCCCTGACTTCAATCTATACTACAAAGACACAGTAAGCAAAACAGTGTGGTACTGGCACAAAAACAGACATATAGAGCAATGGAACAGAATAGACAGCCCATAAATAAACCCATACACCTATGATCAAATAATCCATTGATAAAGTAGACAAGAACATACAATGGAGAAAAGACAGTTCCTTCAACATGTGGTGTTGGAAAAATTGGGCAGCCACATGTAAAACAATGAGATTAGAATATTTCCTATATATACATTTCCTATATTCTTATATACAAGAATAAACTCAAAATGTTTTAAAGAACTAAATGTAAGACCTGAAGCCATAAAACTGGAGAAAAAGAAATCCTTGAATGCTGTTCATGGGAATGTAAATTGTTGCAGCCACTATGGAAGAGTATGGAGGTTCCTCAAAAAACTAAAAATAGAGTTGCCATATGATCCAGCAATTCCACTCCCAGGTGTATATCTTGAAAAGATGGAAACACTAATTCAAAAAGATACATGCACCCCAATGTTATAGCAGCACTATTTACAGTAGCCAAGACATGGAAGCAACACAGTGCTCATCAACGGATGATTGAATTAAGGTGTGGTATAGATCTGCAATGAAATATTACTCAGCCACAAAAAAAGAATAAAATTCTGCCATTGGCAGCAATGTTAATAGGCGTAGAGAATAGTATGCTTAGTGGATGTCAGACAAAGACAAATACTATATGATGTAACTTATATGTGGAATGCAAAAAATAATACAAATGAATGTGTATGTAAAACAGAACCAGATTCACAAATACAGAAAACAAGCTTCTGGTTACCAAAGGGGAGAGGGTAGAAGAGAGGGAGAAATTAAGGATTGGAACTAACAGATATAAACTACTATGTGGGCTTCCCTGGTGGCGCAGTGGTTAAGAATACACCTGCCAATGCAGGGAACACGGATTCAAGCCCTGGTCTGGGAGGATCCCACATGATGCGGAGCAACAAAGCCCATGAGCCACAGCTACTGAGCCTGTGCTCCAGAGCCTGTGAGCCACAACTACTGAGCCCGCGTGCCACAGCTAATGAAGCCTGTGCACCTAGAGTCCGTGCTCTGCAGCAGGAGAAGATACTACAATGAGAAGCCTGTGCACCACAACTAGAGAAAGCCCTCATGCAGCAATGAAGAACCAATACAGCCAAAAATAAAATAAAATAAATTAATTAAAAATCAAACAATGTATAACACAAGTAAGCAACAAGGGCATATTGCATGGCACAGGAAATTATAGCCAATATCTTATAGTAACTGATAATGGAGTATAATCTGCAAAAATACTGAATCACTATGCTGTACACCTAAAACTAATATAATATTGTAATTCAACTATACTTCAATAATAAACTAACAAGCCCTCTGTAGGCCGTAGTGGGTGATAGGAGACATCATTATTGAACTGGGCTCTCTAGTGTCATAGGGATGATAGAATTCCATAATAGCAGAGTCCAAATGGTGACACATAATAATCAGAGGAACAGTGGAGATAATTACTTAATGGTCATCATGAATGAAATGGCAACCAGAGGCCTTGATTCACTGGAATCTTCACTGTGGCTGAGAGCCCATGGTATTTGCAGGTGGGAAATATATAGGAAGATGATGAAATTCTTATTATGGAATTTTAAAAAAGATTTCAAGATAGAAAGCAGAAGGCTGCTGTCTGAGGTTCAATGTGAAATCACAAACCCTCACCCAATTTCCAGACTTGAGCCAATTCTCAGACTCAGAGTCCACCCACTGAAGGACAGGTCAGACACTTCTAAGGGAGGACCCTACATTCCTACTGAAAGTATGTACAAAATATTCCCCCAATACTTCCTCAAAAAGATCTACATCCATTAACTCAGGTAACTATATACTGGGGAAAGGGGAGTACTCAGAGCTTTTGTGCGCTATTGAATATAGTGTCTGAGGTGACAGGAATACCAAGGGTGCAAAAATGCCAACCTTGCCCCCATTATGGTGTGGCAGCATGGAGATCAAGTGATAAATGGAGTCCTAGACCACGTATATATAAGTATCTCACAGAGGGTCCATTGGATCTGCAGACTACTCTGAGTTCACTTCTCTAGTCCCTGCATGGAATAAATATACTTAGCATCTAACAAAACTCTTCATTTTCCAACCTGTGGAGTAAGAGCCTTTATAATAGAAAAGGCCAAATTGAAACAATCGAAACTGCACTCCCCTAGCCAAGATATTAAATTGTAAATGATATCATAACCCAGTTGGAACTTCAGAGAATTGAAGATTTAAAGGATAAGGGATGATAGTCCCCAACCTGTCTCTGTTTAATTCACTAGTATGGCTCTGCAAAAAACCAGATGGACGTGGCAGATGGTGATAGACTGCAGTAAATTTAGAAAATGGTAACCCCAATCATAGATGCTGTGCTGAAGATCGTATCTTTGCTAGAGCAGATGAACTCAGCCTCTGATTTGTAGTAGCTATTGATTTCTTTAATGTGTTCATTTCAATACTCATCAGGAAAGAGAATCAAAATCAGTTTGCACTTACCTGGGATAGATGGCAATATATTTGCACCATCTTGCCATACGGTTCTCTTAGCCCTCCTCCTATCTGCCATAATATAATACAAAGGCACCTAGATCATCTCAATACCCTATAGGTCATTACACTGGTCCATTATATTGGTGACATGTTAAAATTAGACCTAGTGATCATGAAAGTGGCATGTGTTGTAGATGGCCTGGTAAGATACATGTATGCCAGAAGATGGAAAGTAATTCCCAAGAGATTCAGGGAGACTGTTGAGGAGTTGAGAGATCTTGTGGCAGTCATGAATGTACCATTCAGGTCTCCTTTAAGAGAACTGGCTGCAGGAAGCATAATTGCCTGAGAATCTCAGCTGCTACCACTGGGAACCACCACTGCTCTTGTGCCGATATCATGTTTCCCCCATGTTTTTCCTAGTCAGTAATTGAGGACTGTGGAGGTATAAATGCTGACCCATTCCTATGGTATGTGGGCTGACTGCTCTAATGGGTAACTTTGACTCATGACTTATATAAGCCTGGCAGCCACAATTTTCTTAGAACTGTGCTTCAGTCTAATAGTTTTCCTTCCCAGTCCTCCTTCATTTCCCTTCTTTTATCACAGATGTCAGACTTGCATCATGGTCTGAAGACCTGCACTGCCCACTCCAGCTTATTCCCCTTTACCTTCCACTAGTATTCCCTCCCCCAAGTAAATCTCTTGCATACCTAATCCAGTCTTAGTGTTTGCTTCTAGGAGGACCTGAGCTAACACAGAGTCCAAAGATCTGGAGCATACTAGGACATATTCTTCAACCTAAAGGACAATTTATTGCAACTTGTACTTCCTACCACTGTAAAAGGAGCGTATATTTTGTAGGATTATTTGGGTTTTAAGAGAGTGTATACCACACATGGGAATGATCTTCCAAATCATGCCAAATGAAGTAGAATGCTGCCAGTTTTGAGTGTAGCCCCAAGCAACCACTGAGTGTCCATCCACCAGAGTTATTATAAGCTGAGTATTGTCAGGTCCATTAAGTCTTAAGATTGACTTAGAGCAAAAGCAATCTAGTATATGATGACAACAGGACATTTGTAGTCCTAAGGGAACAAATAAATTACACAAAGATGTAATCCAAACCCCACTGCTGCACGGGTGTCTTCCTTTAGCTCAGACTTATGGTCTCATTGGAGTTTCCTAATGGCCAGCTGATATACGAAGAAAAAAACCTGCATCACTTACAGATGGGTTGGCTCTATATATTAGTCCTAGTTTAAACTGGACATCTGCTATACTGCAGTTTCATTCAGGACGTGGCTGGCAAAACAGTTGTGTAGGGGAATCATTATGGGCAGAAACTTAAGTACTGGACTTGAACTTCACTTTATGTGAAGGGATAAGTGTTAAGAGCTAAGGACTCTTGGATAGAAAGTTCTACAAGGACAGAAAGTCCTTGGACAGAGAGGCTACATGGACTCTTGGACAGAAAAAAAAATGGCTTAGCTACGTGGTCAGGGTCTAGAAAGAACAAGATCAGAAAATCAAAGACAAGGAATTCTACGGAAGAAGGATGTCGAAGAAGGATGTGGATACTCCAAAAAGAGTAAAAGCACAGATTGTGAGGATTTTTTAGGTTAATGGCTACCAGATAATGCAGAGGAGGCACTGAAAAATAAGGTAAAAAGTGTGACCCATCCAGTAGAGATCAGTCAACCTCTATCTTTGGCCATCCACCCCAGTGCTTATACAATGGGATGATGAATGGAATAGTTAAGGTGGTAAGGATAAAAAGTAGTACATGGATTCATCAGTATGGACACCCTCTCGCCAAGGCTAACATAGACATTATCACTATTGAATATCCAACTTGTAAGCAGTAAAACATATGTTGACCTCTCAATATGATGCCATCTTTTGAGGAGAAAAAGTTAGCCACTTGATTGGAGAGTTGATTACATCTGAACCTTTCCACTCTGGAGATTGCAGTAATTTATCCCAATTGGAATTTGTATGTCTTCTGGGTGAGTTTGTATTCCCTGCTCCTAGCACCTCCATCAGTATCTGAGGACTCACATAGTTTCTAATTTATTCATAAGGAATCTTATACAAGATAGTTTCAGAAAAAGGACCCATTTTATATCAAAGGAGATGGACTAATCATACTAGCACAAGATCCTCTATCTGTCAACTATGATAGATGGGTATATCTATGATATGCCATATCACCTGTAAGCTGCAACCCTGATAAAATTTTATAGTGGCTCTTCTAATACTCAGTTAAGGTACTAGCTTGGGGATAACATTCTGCAAGTTTAGAGTGTTATCCTTTAAAGTGTGGTATATATGACAAACCAATTGCCTTTTTATTTTGTGTCCCAAATATTTAGATTATATGGGTCCAGAAACCATAGGTATAAATAGGATTAATCTTCCTTACCATCAGTCCATGTGATCCAGTTGGCAAATTTATAATTTCCATACTCACAACTTTAGGCTCCTCTAGATTAGAGGTCCTGGTTCCCATGGGTGTAATATTTCTACTAGGGTGAGAGTATTTAATTGAATCTAAAAAATGACCGCCATCTGATCATTGTGGGCTCCTCTTGCCAGTGGCCCAACAGGCAAAAACAAAGAAGATTTCCCATAGTGGCTAGAGCAATACAGCCAGTGAATATAAATGAGGAGCTGAGATTGCTTGAGATTGTCCCCTTATATTAGGGACAGAGAGAAA
>NW_006783080.1:363921-393265 GCF_000442215.2 Lipotes vexillifer | reverse complement strand
AATGCCGAGGGTTCTCTCGTGTACCTCTTGGATCTTGCATGCTTGGTGATAATAGCAAATGGGTATGATTAAGCAGAGGTTCCGGCCTTCTGGGGATAAAGATCTGTTTCACTCCACTGAGCAAACAACCTATAAAAGTAGAAACTCTGGATGAGGGTAAGGGAAGGGGAGATATGAATATTAATTTCGTCCTCAGGTTTGACTGAACAAGAGTGACTACTCTGTCTCACTGAATTTCTGTTTTAGGGTTTTTTTGTTTTTTGTTTTTTTTTGAGGTTGTGAAAGGCTAATACCTTTAAGAACCAGAGATAGGACATGGTGAACTTAAAGTGGGGCAGAAGGAGCTCTGAATGATACACACGATGAAAGGTAATGTTGGAGCCCTGCTCATACCGTTGTTTCTACCCCAGAGGTCATTTGCAGCTTGGTTGGACAATTTCTATACATACCAACAATGGCCTACCTCAGACACCTGCATCTCTATGCCTGAGATTTTTCTCTGGCTGTGGGGACATATTTATCCTATAGACACAGGCAGGACAGAAATTCTAGTGAGGTAATACTAGCTGTATTTAGTTCTAAAGATAGCCACAAATTCTTTGACACTCCTCCCATCAAGAGGTGGGGTTTCTTCCACCTCCCTTGTATCTGGGCTGGCTTTGGTGACTTGCTTGAAGTAGAAGTGATGCGGCATGCTTTCTGAGGCTAGGTTAGAATTTAACGTGCAGATTCTACCTTTTTTTCTCATTCTTGGGACCTGAGCCACAATATATGAAATCCAACTACCTTTAGACTTCCAGGATATGAGGAGGCCATTTAAAGAGACCGCAAGGTATTCTAATTGCTAGCCTCAGCTGACACCATCCTTTGATTCATCCCAGAGCAAGTCCAGGTAAGATGAAAGAAGCTTCCAATGTTTCTGGTCCCTTCTGTTTGATCACACTCAATCATTTGAGGCTTCTTAGGTAAGTCTCCAGGCATTGTGGATCAAAGAAAAGCCATCTCCAAATTTGTCCTGTCCAAGTTCCTGCCCACAGAACCCTTGAACATAATAAAGTGTTTTTTTTTCCCCAAAACCATTAATTCTTAGGGTTGTTTGTTTCAAGCAACGAACAACCATAACCTGGCCCTAGGATCAACATTTAACGAATGAAAGATATGAGGTTGTCAATAAATACCCATCTTCCTATATACTTTAAATTTTGTAGTGTTCTACACAGTATCTCAAGGATTTCCCAGCAGAATTGAGTCCTTCTTGTCCAAAGAAGCAACCAATTTATAAACATACCATTTGCTTTGATCTATTCCCTGCTTTTCTTTCTCAATCTCTGACTCTGAATCCTGGGATTCATCTCTCAAATAAACTGCCTGTACCCAAATCCTTTTCTCAAGGTCTGCTCTTGCAGAAATTCAAACCAAGAGTGCATCAGTTTTTCCTTTGCTGTTTTTTGGATTTTTGCTTTCTGTAGAGACCATACCTGTCCTCCATGTCATTTATTGAAAACCCATTCTCTCGCCATTGGCCAGTAGTACCACTTCTGTTACAAATCAAGTGTCTACTTATAATTAAGTATTTTTCTAGGATGACTATTCTATTCCATTGATGTATTTATCTATCCCTGCACCAATATTTTTTTTTTTTTTAATTGAGATCTATGGTCCTTCAGTTGGATTACTTTATACTCTGGGCAAATATCTAGCGGTACCAAGGTGCAAATCTTTATAAAAACTCTTAGACACCCATTTCCTACTCTAACCTTGCAGTGACCGTAAGTGGATGCTTTTGGCAAGTGGGGAGTGTCATCTAGATTTTTTTTTTTTTTAACATCTTTATTGGGGTATAATTGCTTTACAATGGTGTGTTAGTTTCTGCTTTATAACAGAGTGAGTCAGTTATACATATACATATGTTCCCATATCTCTTCCCTCTTTGTCTCCCTCCCTCCCACCCTCCCTATCCCACCCCTCCAGACAGCCACAAAGAACCCAGCCGGTTTCCCTGTGCCATGCGGCTGCTTCCCACTGGCTATCTACCCTCCGCTTGTTAGTTTATATATGTCCATGTCTCTCTCTCGCCCTAACACACCTCACCCTTCCCCCTCCCCATATCCTCAAGTCTGTTCTCCAGTAGGTCTCTGTCTTTATTCCTGTTTTACCCCTAGGTTCTTCATAACATTTTTTTTTCTTAAATTCCATATATATGTGTTAGCATACGGTATTTGTCCTTCTCTTTCTGACTTACTTCACTCCGTATGACAGACTCTAGATCTATCCACCTCATTACAAATAGCTCAATTTCGTTTCTTTTTATGGCTGAGTAATATTCCATTGTATATATGTGCCACATCTTCTTTATCCATTCATCCGACGACGGGCACTTAGGTTGTTTCCATCTCCGGGCTATTGTAAATAGAGCTGCAATGAACATTTTGGTACATGACTCTTTCTGAATTCTGGTTTCCTCAGGGTATATACCTAGTAGTGGGATTGCTGGGTCATATGGTAGTTCTATTTGTAGTTTTTTAAGGAACCTCCATACTGTTCTCCATAGTGGCTGAACCAATTCACATTCCCACCAGCAGTGCAAGAGTGTTCCCTTTTCTCCACACCCTCTCCAGCATTTATTGTTTCTAGATTTTTTGATGATGGCCATTCTGACTGGTGTGAGATGATATCTCATTGTAGTTTTGATTTGCATTTCTCTAATGATTAATGATGTTGAGCATTCTTTCATGTGTTTGTTGGCAGTCTGTATATCTTCTTTGGAGAAATGTCTATTTAGGTCTTCTGCCCATTTTTGGATTGGGTTGTTTATTTTTTTGTTATTGAGCTGCATGAGCTGCCTGTAAATTTTAGAGATTAATCCTTTGTCAGTTGATTCATTTGCAAATATTTTCTCCCATTCTGAGGGCTGTCTTTTGGTCTTGTTTATGGTTTCCTTTGCTGTGCAAAAGCTTTGAAGTTTCATTAGGTCCCATTTGTTTATTTTTGTTTTTATCTCCATTACTCTAGGAGATGGGTCAAGAAGGATCTTGCTGTGATTTATGTCATAGAGTGTTCTGCCTATGTTTTCCTCTAAGAGTTTGATAGTTTCTGGCCTTACATTTAGGTCTTTAATCCATTTTGAGCTTATTTTTGTGTATGGTGTTAGGGAGTGATCTAATCTCATACTTTTACATGTACCTATCCAATTTTCCCAGCACCACTTATTGAAGAGGCTGTCCTTTCTCCACTGTATATTCCTGCCACCTTTATCAAAGATAAGGTGACCATATGTGCATGGGTTTATCTCTGGGCTTTCTATCCTATTCCATTGATCTATCTTTCTGTTTTTGTGCCAGTACCATACTGTCTTGATTACTGTAGCTTTGTAGTATAGTCTGAAGTCAGGCAGCCTGATTCCTCCAGCTCCATTTTTTGTTCTCAAGATTGCTTTGGCTATTCGGGGTCTTTTGTGTTTCCATACAAATTGTGAAATTTTTTGTTCTAGTTCTGTGAAAAATGCCAGTGGTAGTTTGATAGGGATTGCATTGAATCTATAGATTGCTTTGGGAAGTAGAGTCATTTTCACAATGTTGATTCTTCCAATCCAAGAACATGGTATATCTCTCCATCTGTTTGTATCATCTTTAATTTCTTTCATCAGTGTCTTATAATTTTCTGCATACAGGTCTTTTGTCTCCTTAGGTAGGTTTATTCCTAGATATTTTATTCTTTTTGTTGCAATGGTAAATGGGAGTGTTTTCTTGATTTCACTTTCAGATTTTTCATCATTAGTATATAGGAATGCCAGAGATTTCTGTGCATTAATTTTGTATCCTGCTACTTTACCAAATTCATTGATTAGCTCTAGTAGTTTTCTGGTAGCATCTTTAGGATTCTCTATGTATAGTATCATGTCATCTGCAAACAGTGACAGCTTTACTTCTTCTTTTCCGATTTGGATTCCTTTTATTTCCTTTTCTTCTCTGATTGCTGTGGCTAAAACTTCCAAAACTATGTTGAATAAGAGTGGTGAGAGTGGGCAACCTTGTCTTGTTCCTGACCTTAGTGGAAATGCTTTCAGTTTTTCGCCATTGAGGATGATGTTGGCTGTGGGCTTGTCATATACGGCCTTTATTATATTGAGGAAAGTTCCCTCTACACCTACTTTCTGCAGGGTTTTTATCATAAATGGGTGTTGAATTTTGTCAAAAGCTTTCTCTGCATCTATTGAGATGATCATATGGTTTTTCTCCTTCAATTTGTTAATATGGTTAATCACATTGATAGATTTGCGTATATTGAAGAATCCTTGCATTCCTGGAATAAACCCCACTTGATCATGGTGTATGATCCTTTTAATGTGCTGTTGGATTCTGTTTGCTAGTATTTTGTTGAGGATTTTTGCATCTATGTTCATCAGTGATATTGGCCTGTAGTTTTCTTTCTTTGTGACATCCTTGTCTGGTTTTGGTATCAAGGTGATGGTGGCCTCGTAGAATGAGTTTGGGAGTGTTCCTCCCTCTGCTATATTTTGGAAGAGTTTGAGAAGAATAGGTGTTAGCTCTTCTCTAAATGTTTGATAGAATTCGCCTGTGAAGCCATCTGGTCCTGGGCTTTTGTTTGTTGGAAGATTTTTAATCACAGTTTCAATTTCAGTGTTTGTGATTGGTCTGTTCATATTTTCTATTTCTTCCTGATTCAGTCTTGGCAGTTTGTGCATTTCTAAGAATTTGTCCATTTCTTCCAGATTGTCCATTTTATTGGCATAGAGTTGCTTGTAGTAATCCCTCATGATTTTTTGTATTTCTGCAGTGTCAGTTGTTACTTCTCCTTTTTCATTTCTGATTCTATTGATTTGAGTCTTCTCCCTTATTTTCTTGATGAGTCTGGCTAATGGTTTATCAATTTTGTTAATCTTCTCAAAGAACCAGCTTTTAGTTTTATTGATCTTTGCTATTGTTTCCTTCATTTCTTTTTCATTTATTTCTGATCTGATTTTTATGATTTCTTTCCTTCTGCTAACTCTGGGGTTTTTTTGTTCTTCTTTCTCTAATTGCTTGAGGTGCAAGGTTAGGTTGTTTATTCGAGATGTTTCCTGCTTCTTAAGGTGGGCTTGTATTGCTATAAACTTCCCTCTTAGAACTGCTTTTGCTGCATCCCATAGGTTTTGGGTCGTTGTATCTCCATTGTCATTTGTTTCTAGGTATTTTTTAATTTCCTCTTTGATTTCTTCAGTGATCACTTCGTTACTAAGTAGTGTATTGTTTAGCCTCCATGTGTTTGTATTTTTTACTGCTCTTTTCCTATAATTGATATCTAATCTCATGGCGTTGTGGTCGGAAAAGATACTTGATATAATTTCAATTTTCTTAAATTTACCAAGGCTTGATTTGTGACCCAAGATATGATCTATCCTGGAGAATGTTCCATGAGCACTTGAGAAAAATGTGTATTCTGTTGTTTTTGGATGGAGTGTCCTATAAATATCAATTAAGTCCATCCTGTTTAATGTATCATTTAAAGCTTGTGTTTCCTTATTTATTTTCATTTTGGATGATCTGTCCATTGGTGAAAGTGGGGTGTTGAAGTCCCCTACTATGAATGTGTTACTGTCGATTTCCCCTTTTATGGCTGCTAGTTTTTGCCTTATGTATTGAGGTGCTCCTATGTTGGGTGCATAAATATTTACAATTGTTATATCTTCTTCTTGGATCGATCCCTTAATCATTATGTAGTGTCCTTCTTTGTCTCTTCTGATAGTCCTTATTTTAAAGTCTATTTTGTCTGATATGAGAATTGCTACTCCAGCTTTCTTTTGGTTTCCATTTGCATGGAATATCTTTTTCCATCCCCTTACTTTCAGTCTGTATGTGTCTCTAGGTCTGAAGTGGGTCTCTTGTAGACAGCATATATATGGGTCTTGTTTTTGTATCCATTCAGCCAATCTGTGTCTTTTGGTGGGAGCATTTAGTCCATTTACATTTAAGGTAATTATCGATATGTATGTTCCTATTCCCATTTTCTAAATTGTTTTGGGTTCGTTATTATAGGACTTTTCCTTCTCTTGTGTTTTTGTCTAGAGAAGTTCCTTTAGCATTTGTTGTAAAGCTGGTTTGGTGGTGCTGAACTCTCTCAGCTTTTGCTTGTCTGTAAAGGTTTTAATTTCTCCATCAAATCTGAATGAGATCCTTGCTGGGTAGAGTAATCTTGGTTGCAGGTTTTTCTCCTTCATCACTTTCAGTATGTCCTGCCACTCCCTTCTGGCTTGTAGAGTTTCTGCTGAGAGATCAGCTGTTAACCTTATGGGGATTCCCTTGTGTGTTATTTGTTGTTTTTCCCTTGCTGCTTTTAATATGCTTTCTTTGTATTTAGTTTTTGACAGTTTGATTAATATGTGTCTTGGCGTATTTCTCCTTGAATTTATCCTGTATGGGACTCTCTGTGCTTCCTGGACTTGATTAACGATTTCCTTTCCCATATTAGGGAAGTTTTCAACTATAATCTCTTCAAATATTTTCTCAGTCCCTTTCTTTTTCTCTTCTTCTTCTGGAACCCCTATAATTCGAATGTTGGTGCGTTTAATGTTGTCCCAGAGGTCTCTGAGACTGTCCTCAGTTCTTTTCATTCTTTTTTCTTTATTCTGCTCTGCAGTAGTTATTTCCACTATTTTATCTTCCAGGTCACTTATCCGTTCTTCTGCCTCATTTATTCTGCTATTGATCCCATCTAGAGTATTTTTCATTTCATTTATTGTGTTGTTCATCATTGTCTGTTTCATCTTTATTTCTTCTAGGTCCTTGTTAACTGCTTCTTGCATTTTGTCCATTCTATTTCCAAGATTTTGGATCATCTTTACTATCATTATTCTGAACTCTTTTTCAGGTAGACTGCCTATTTCCTCTTCATTTGTTAGGTCTGGTGGGTTTTTATCCTGCTCCTTCATCTGCTGTGTGTTTTTCTGTCTTCTCATTTTGCTTATCTTACTGTGATTGGGTTCACCTTTTTGCAGGCTGCAAGTTCGTAGCTCCCGTTGTTTTTGATGTCTGTCTCCAGTGGCTAAGGTTGGTTCAGTGCGTTGTGTAGGCTTCCTGGTGGAGGGGACTAGTGGCTGTGTTGTGGTGTATGAGGCTAGATCTTGTCTCTCTAGTGGGCAGGTCCACGTCTGGTGGTGTGTTTTGGGGTGTCTGTGGACTTATTATGATTTTAGGCAGCCTCTCTGCTAGTGGGTGGGGTTGTGTTCCTGTTTTGCTATATGGTTGGCATAGGTTGTCCAGCACTGTAGCTTGCTGGTCGTTGAGCGAAGCTGGGTGCTGGTGTTGAGATGGAGATCTCTGGGAGATTTTCGCCGTTTGATATTATGTGGGGCTGGGAGGTCTCTTCTTGACGAGTGTTCTGAAGTTGGCTCTCCCACCTCAGAGGCAGAGTCCTGACTCCTGGCTGGAGCAGCAAGAGCCTTTCATCCACTCGGCTCAGAATAAAAGGGAGAGAAAGTAGTCTCTGAGGTCCGTGCTTTTAGCCGCGGCTCGCGCCCGTTTCTGGAGTTCCTTTAGGCAGCGCTCTTAAAACCCCTCTCCTCGCGCACCAGGAAACACAGAGGCAAGAAAAAGTCTCTTGCCTCCTCAGCAGGTGCAGACTTTTCCCCGGACTCCCTCCCGTCTAGCCGTGGCGCACTAACCCCTTCGGGCTATGTTCAAGTCACCAACCCCAGTCCTCTCCCTGGGCTCCGACCGAAACCGAAACCGAGCCTCAGCTCGAAGCCCCACAAGCCTCTCGGGCTGGTGAGTGCCGGTCGGCGCCGATCCTCTGTGCGGGAATCTCTCCGCTTTGCCCTCCGCACCCCCGTTGATGTGCTGTCCTCCGCGGCTCCGAAGCTCCCCACTCCGCCTCCCGCAATCTCTCCTGCACCAATATTAAACATTCATATCTGTTAAAGGCAATCCTCTCATCTCTCTTTCCTTATTCAGGAAAATAAGAGAATATTCATGTTTACATATAAATATTATAATAAGTTTGTGAGGCTATACCATTAACCAGACTCATCAGGAACAAAGGGAAAAAGCTCAAATCAACAGAATGAGAAATGAAAAAGGAGAAGTAACAAGTGACACTGCAGAAATACAAAGGATCATGAGAGATTACTACAAGAAACTACATGCAATAAAATGGACAACCTGGAAGAAATGGACAAATTCTTAGAAAAGCACAACCTTCCAAGTCTGAACCAGGAAGAAACAGAAAATATAAACAGGCCAATCACAAGCACTGAAATTGAAACTGTGATTAAAAATCTTCCAACAAACAAAAGCCCAGGACCAGATGGCTTCACAGGTGAATTCTATCAAACATTTAGAGAAGAGCTAACACCTATCCTTCTCAAACTCTTCCAAAATATAGCAGAGGGAGGAACACTCCCAAATTCATTCTACGAGCCCACCCTCACCTTGATACCAAAACCAGACAAGGATGTCACAAAGAAAGAAAACTACAGGCCAATATCACTGATGAACATTGATGCAAAAATCCTCAACAAAATACTAGCAAACAATCCAACAGCACATTAAAAGGATCATACAACATGATCAAGTGGAGTTTATCCCAGGAATGAAAGGATTCTTCAATATATGTAAATCAATAAATGTGATACACCATATTAACAAATTGAAGGAGAAAAACCATATGATCATCTCAATAGATGCAGAAAGAGCTTTCAACAAAATTCAACACCCATTTTTGATAAAAACTCTCCAGAAAGTAGTCATAGAGGGAACTTAGCTCAACATAATACAGGCTATTTATGACAAACCCACAGCCAACATCGTTCTCAATGGTGAAAAATTGAAACCATTTCCTCTAAGATCAGGACCAAGACAAGGTTGCTCACTCTCACCGCTATTATTCAAGATAGTTTTGGAAGTTTTAGCCACAGCAATCAGAAAAGAAAAAGAAATAAAAGGAATACAAATTGGAAAAGAAGAAGTAAAACTGTCACTGTTTGCAGATGACATGATATTATACATAGAGAATCCTAAAGATGCCACCAGAAAACTACTAGAACTAATCAATGGATTTGGAAAAGTAGCAGGATACAAAATTAATGCACAGAAATCTCTTGCATTCCTATACAATAATGATGAAAAATCTGGAAGAGAATGGAAGGAAACATTCCCATTTACCATTGCAACAGAAAGAATAAAATACCTAGGAATAAACCTACCTAAGGAGACAAAAGACCTGCATGCAGAAAACTATAAGATGCTGATGAAAGAAATTAAAGATGATACCAACAGATGGAGAGATATACCATGTTCTTGGATTGGAAGAATCAATATTGTGAAAATGACTATACTACCCAAAGCAATCTACAGATTCAATGCAATCCCTATTAAGCTACCAATGACATTTTTCATAGAACTAGAACAAAAAATTTCACAGTTTGTATGGAAACACAGATGATCCTGAATAGCCAAAGCAATCTTGAGAAAGAAAAACGGAGCTGGAGGAATCAGGTTCCTGGACTTCAGACTATACTACAAAGCTACAGTAAACATGGCAGTCTGGTACTGGCACAAAAACAGAAATATAAATCTATGGAACAGGATAGAAATCCCAGAGATAAACCCACACACATATGGTCACCTTATCTTGGATAAAGGAGGTAAGAATATACAATGGAGAAAAGACAGCCTCTTCAATAAGTGGTGCTGGGAAAACTGGGCAGCTACATGTAAAAGAATGAAATTAGAACCTTCCATAACACCATACACAAAAATAAACTCAAAATGGATTAAAGACCTAAATGTAAGTCCAGACACTATAAAACTCTTAGAGGAACACATAAGCAGAACACTCTATGACATACACTCCACAACATAAATCACAGCAAGATCCTTTTTGACCCACCTCCTAGAGAAATGGAAATAAAAACAAAAATAAACAAATGGGACCTAATGAAACTTCAAAGCTTTTGCACAGCAAAGGAAACCATAAACAAGACCAAAAGACCACCCTCAGAATGGGAGAAAATATTTGCAAATGAAGTAACTGACAAAGGATTAATCTCCAAAATGTACAAGCAGCTCATGCAGCTCAATATCAAAAAAACAAACAACCCAATCCAAACATGGGCAGAAGATCTAAATAGACATTTCTCCAAAGAAGACTGCCAAAGATTGCCAACAAACACATGAAAGGATGCTCAACATCACTAATTATTAGAGAAATGCAAAGCAAAACTTCATTGAGGTATCACCTCACACCAGTCAGGATGGCCATCATCAAAAAATCTACAAACAATAAATGCTTGAGAGGGTGTGGAGAAAAGGGAACCCTCCTACACTGTTGGTGGGAATGTAAATTGATACAGCCAGTATGGAGAACAGTATGGAGATTCCTTAAAAAACTCCAAAAGAACTACCATACGACCCATCAATCCCACTACTGCGCATGTATCCTGAGAAAGCCATAATTCAAAAAGAGTCATGTACCACAATGTTCACTGCAGCTCTATTTACAATAAGCAGGACATGGAAGCAACCTAAGTGTCCATTGACAGATGAATGGATAAAGAAGACGTGGCACATATATACTATGGAATATTACTCAGCCATAAAAAGAAACGAAATTGAGTTATTCATAGTGAGGTGGATGGACCTATAGTCTGTCATACAGTGAAGTAAGTCAGAAAGAGAAAAACAAACACTGTATGCTAACACATATATGTGGAATCTAAAAAAATTAAAATGGTTCTGAAGAACCTAGGGGCAGGACAGGAATAAAGATGCAGACGTAGAGAAGGGACTTGAGGACATTGGGAGGTGGAAGGGTAAGCTGGGCCAAAGTTAGAGTGGCATTGACATATACACACTACGAAATATCAATTAGATAGTTAATGGGAAGCAGCCCCATAGCACAGGGAGATCAGCTCGGTGCTTTGTGACCACCTAGCAGGGTGGGATGGGGGGGGAGATGCAAGAGGGAGGGGATATGGGGATATATGTATACGTATAGCTGAATCACTTTGTTATACAGCAGAAACTAACACAACAAGGTAAAGCAATTATACTCCAATAAAGATGTTAAAAAAATAAAATAAAATAAAGTCTCTTTTGTCTGATATAAATATAACAACTTCTGCTGTCTTTTGGTTACCATTTGCATGGAATATCTTTTTCTATCCCTTCACTCCTCAGCTTAAATATGTCCTGATATCTAAAATCTTTTGTAGAAAGCATATAGTTGAATCTTCTTTTTTAATGAATTCACCCACTCTATATCTTTTGACTGGTGAGTTAAATACATTTAGATGTAAAGTAATTATTGATAGTTAAAGATTTACTATTGCCATTTTGTTAATTGTTTTTTGTCTGTTTTGTAGTTCTTTTGTTCCTTTCATCCCCACTTGCTGTATTCCTGTATAAATTGATGATTTTTTGTAGTAATATACTTTGATTCTTTTGTCTTTGTCTTCATGTATCTATTGTGGTTTTTTTTGTGGTTAGCATGAGACTTGCTTAAAATTTCTCATAGTTATAACACTTTATTTTAACCTGGTAACAAGTTAACTTCAGTTACAAGCAAAAACCACTGCGCTACCTGGGAAGCTCCTGTTGGAAGATTTTTAATCACAGTTTCAATTTCATTACTTGTGATTGGTCTGTTCATATTTTCTGTTTCTTCCTGGTTCAGTTTTGGAAGGTTATACCTTTCTCAGAATTTGTCCATTTCTTCTAGGTTGTCCATTTTATTGGCATAGAGTTGCTGGTAGTAGTTTGTTAGGATGCTTTGTTGTTCTGCGTTGTCTGTTGTAACTTCTCCTTTTTCATTTCTAATTTTATTGATTTGAGTCCTCTCCCTCTTTTTCTTGATGAGTCTGGCTAATGGTTTATCAATTTTGCTTATCTTCTCAAGGACCAGCTTTTAGTTTTGTTGATCTTTGCTATTGTTTTCTTTGTTTCCATTTCACTTATTTCTGCTCCGATCTTTATGATTTCTTTCCTTCTGCTAACTTTGGGGCTTTTTTTGTTCTTCTTTCTCTAGTTCCTTTAGGTGTAAGTTTAGGTTGTTTACTTGAGATTTTTCTTGTTTCTAGAGGTAGGCTTGTATAACTATAAACTTACCTCTTAGAACTGCTTTTGCTTCATCCCATAAGTTTTGGATCATCGTGTTTTCATTGTCATTTGTCTCTAGGTATTTTCTGATTTCCTCTTTGATTTCTTCAGTGATCTCTTGGTTATTTAGTAATGTATTGTTTAGCCTCCATGTGTTTGTGTTTTTTATGTATTTTTCCCTGTAATTCATTTCTAATCTCATAGCATTGTTGTCAGAAAAGATGCTTAATATGATTTCAATTTTCTTAAATTTACTGAGGCTTGATTTGTGACTCAAGATGTGATCTATCCTGGAGAATGTTCCGTGTGCACTTGAGAAGAACGTGTAATCTGCTGGTTTTGGATGGAATGTCCTATAAATATCAATTAAATCTATCTGGTCTGTTGTTTCAATTAAAGCTTCTGTTTCCTTATTTATTTTCATTTTGGATGATCTGTCCATTGGTGTAAGTGAGGTGTTAAAGTCCCCCTCTGTTATTGTGTTACTGTCGATTTCCTCTTTTAGAGCTGTGAGCGGTTGCCTTATGTATTCAGGTGCTCCTATGTTGGGTGCATATAGGTTTATAATTGTTATATCTTCCTCTTGGGTTGATCCCTTGATAATTATGTAGTGTCCTTCCTTGTCTCTTGTAACATTCTTTATTTTATTTTTTTTTATTTTATATTTTTACCATGGACTTTTATTTAGCATCCCTTTAATATGTGATGGTGTCTAATTCAATGATACATGACAAACAAAATCATGATAACAGTTCTTTAGTTCATTTGCAGCATAATATTTTTGCAAGCACCTAAATCGTCTATGACGGAACAAAAATACAGTATATGAAATATGAATTATATATATAATATGTTCTTTAAATTGTCACACTTTGCTGACTAGTAAAGTTTTAGTAATATTTTAAAATTAAAATTGCTTTAAAAGTAATTTATGTACATGGTTAACATATTTTTATACCTTACAAGAAGGTATAAATTTGAAAGGCAAGGCCTTTTTAACCTCAATTCCATTTCCTAGGATTATTGTCATTAAGATTTTGCCTCAGTTTCTTCTGGTGAGTGACATTATGAGTTTTAATAATTTTATATCAGTGTTTCTTGATTTGTCAACTTTTAATAACTTTTAATATTGAGATGATGTATACTTACAGAGAAATCGCAAAAAAAAAAAAAAAGCAGACTTCCCATATACCCTTCACTCAGCTTTCACTTATAATATCATCTTAAATAACCAGAGAACAATGATCAAAACTAAGAAATGACATCTGTGCAATATCGTAAGCTAAACTAGAGAGTTTGCTCAGATTTCACTGGATTTTTTTATTAATATCATTTTCTGCACCACGATCTCATGCAGGATTTATTAACTTTTAACAGAATCAATTGATCCTTCTCAAAGAAACATGAGATTAGTGCACTTTCCATTTTCTTTCCCCTTGGCATCCCTATAATTTTTTCTTACATATTTTTGTCCTTTTAATGGTGTGATTATAACTCCCATGTGTTTTTTTTTAACATCTTCATTGGAGTATAATTTCTTTACAATGGTGTGTTAGTTCCTGCTTTATAACAAAGTGAATCAGTTATACATATACATATGTTCCTATATTTCTTCCCTCTTGTGTCTCCCTCCCTCCCACCCTCCCTATCCTACCCCTCTAGGTGGACACAAAGCACTGAGCTGATCTCCCTGTGCTATGTGGCTGCTTCCCACTAGCTATCTATTTTACGTTTGGTAGTGTATATATGTCCATGCCACTCTCACTTTGTCACAGCTTACCCTTCCCCCTCCCCGTATCCTCAAGTCCATTCTCTAGTAGGTCTGTGTCTTTATTCCCATCTTACCCCTAGGTTCTTAGGAAACCCAGAGATAAACCCACACACACATGGTCACCTTATCTTTCATAAAGGAGGCAAGAATATACAGTGGAGAAAAGACAGCCTCTTCAGTAAGTGGTGCTGGGAAAACTGAACAGGTACATGTAAAAGTATGAAATTAGAACACTCCCTAACACTATACACAAAAATAAACTCAAAATGGATTAAAGACCTAAATGTAAGACCAGACACTATAAAACTCTTAGAGGAAAACATAGGCAGAATACTCTATGACATAAATCACAGCAAGATCTTTTTGACCCACCTCCTCAAAAAATGGAAATAAAAACAAAAATAAACAAATGGGAACTAATGAAACTTAAAAGCTTTTGCCCAGCAAAGGAAACCATAAACAAGACCAAAAGACCACCCTCAGAATGGGAGAAAATATTTGCAAATGAAGCAACTGACAAAGGATTAATCTCCAAAATTTACAAGCAGCTCATGCAGCTCAATAACAACAAAAAAACCAATCCAGCTTTCTTTTGATTTCAATTTGCATGGAATATCTTTTTCCATCCCCTCACTTTCAGTCTGTATGTGTCCCTATGTCTGAAGTGGGTCTCTTGTAGACAGCATATATATGGGCCTTTTTTTTGTATCCATTCAGCAAGCCTGTGGTTTTTGGTTGGAGCATTTAATCCATTCACGTTTAAGGTAATTATCAATATGTATGTCCCTGTTATCATTTTCTTAATTGTTTCGGGTTTGTTTTTGTAGGTCCTACTCTTCTCTTGTGTTTCGCACTTAGAGAAGTTCCTTTAGCATTTGTTGAAGAGCTGGTTTGGTGGTGCTGAATTCTCATAGCTTTTGCTTGTCTGTAAAGCTTTTGATTTCTCCATTGAATCTGAATGAGATCCTTGCTGGGTAGAGTAATCTTGGTTGTAGGTTATTCCCTTTCATCACTTTAAGTATATCATGCCACTCCCTTCTGGCTTGTAGAGTTTCTGCTGAGAAATCAGCTGTTAACCGTATGGGAGTTCCCTTGTATGTTGTCATTTTTCCCTTGCTGCTTTCAATAATTTTTCTTTGTCTTTGATTTTTCCCAATTTGATTACTATGTGTCTCAGCATGTTTCTCCTTGGGTTTATCCTGTATGGGACTCGTTGTGCTTCCTGGGCTTGGGTTGCTGTTTCCTTTCCCATGTTAGGGAAGTGTTTGACTATAATCTCTTCAAATATTTTCTCTGGCCCTTTCTCTCTCTCTTCTTCTGTGACCCCTATAATGCAAATGTTGTTTTGTTTAATGTTGTCCCAGAGGTCTCTTTGGCTGTCTTCATTTCTTTTCATTCTTTTTTCTGCAGTCTGTTCCACAGCAGTGAATTCCACCATTCTGTCTTCCAGGTCACTTATCCATTCTTCTGCCTCAGTTATTCTGCTATTGATTCCTTCTAGTGTAGTCTTCATTTCAGCTATTGTATTGTTCATCTCTGTTTGTTTGTTCTTTATTTCTTCCAGGTCTTTGTTAAACATTTCTTGCATCTTCTTGATCTTTGCCTCCATTCTTTTTCCGAGGTCCTGGATCATCTTCACATTCGTTATTCTGAATTCTTTTGCTGGAAGGTTGCCTATCTCCACTTCATTTAGTTGTTTTTCTGGGGTTTTATCTTGTTTCTTCATCTGGTGTATATACCTCTGCCTTTTCATCTTGTTTATCTTTTTGTGAATGTGGTTTTTGTTCCACAGTCTGCAGGATTTTAGTTCTTCTTGCTTCTGCTGTCTGTCCCCTGGTGGATGAGGATATCCAAGAGGCTTGATGGGAGGGACTCGTTTTTCTGTATTTTTATCTTTACTGGTAAGAACTATATTTTTGTATATTCTTGTGTTGAGTAGCATCCTTTTTCTTCAACTTGAAAAATCCCCTTTAACACTTTTGTAAGGCAGATATAGTGATTATAAATTCCTTCAGTTTTTGTCTGTCTGGAACAGTTGTTTATCTCTCCTTCATTTCTGAAGGACAGCTTTTACTGGTATAGTATTATTGGTTGGCAGGTTTTTCTTTTTCTTTAAACATTTTGAATATATCATCCCAGTCTTTCTTGGCCTATAAGGTTTCTTCTGAGAAATCTGCTTAATAATCTTATGGGGGTTCCCTTTTATGTGACAAGTTATGTTTCTCTTGCTGTTTTAAAATTTCCTCTTTGCCATTGACTTTTGACAATTTAATGCATCTTGATGAAGACTTCTTTAGGTTCTACCTGGTTGGATTGTTTAGGCTTCACAAATGTATATGTCCATTTCCCTCCCTATATGTGGGAATCTTTCAGCCTTTAGTCCTTTAAATAATATTTGTGTCCTTCTCTCTCTTTCTTCTTCTTGCTCCCAAATGTGTATACTGTTTCATTTAATGGTATCTCATAAATTCTGTAGGCTTTCTTCACTCTTTTTAAATACGTTTTTTCTTATTCTTGCTCTGACAGTTCAATTTAGAATGATCTGTATTCAACTTTGCTGATTATTTCTTCTGCTTTATTCAGTCTGTTGTTAAAGCTCTCTATATTTTTTTGTTTGATTGATTCATTTTAGTCTAGTCATTGTATTCTTCAGTTCCAGAATGAACTTCTCATTTGGTTCATGAACTGTTTGTTGTTGTTGTTGTTTTTAGTTGTCTGCTTGTATTCTCTTGTAACTCACTAAACTTTTAGAAATAATTGTTTTTAATTCTTTGTCAGACATTTCACAGATTTCTGTAGGGTCTCTTCCTGGAGATTTATTTTGTTCCTTTAGTGGAATCATGTTTCCTGCTTCTTCATGATCCTTGTAGCCTTGTGTTGTTATCTGCACATTTGAATAAGCAGTCACTACTTCCAGTCTCTATAGAGTGGCTTTAGCAGGGAAAGTCCTTCACCAGTCACCCTGGCCAGAAATTCTGTGCAGGCTTGTTGGTAGAGTCCACAGGTGGGCCAACTGGAAGGGTCTACAGGGGGCCCAATGCCAGGGTCTGTGGGTGTGAAGACCAAGTGCTAGGGTCTGTACATGGACAGTTGTGGTGCCAAGGTCTGTAGGCAGGTGGTCCATGGGCAGGTATATCTGCTGCCAGGGAGCCACAGGCCAGTTGTTGAGACCGATATGCTAGTTGAGAGCCCTCACCCATTTTTGTTTGTTTTTTAGGTGCCCTCAGGCACTCTAGCTATTCCAATTCCCTCAACATTCTGGGTGAGGCACAACAGAAGTAGGCCTCTCAAGTAGCAACCCAAAAGGCTGAGGAAATCAAATGTACATTTCACTTTCTCTTCCCCCCATGGGAGATCTTGTGGGCTAAGGGGAGCTCTCTTGGTGCTGTGCTGTTCTACTTTGGGGGAGGAGTGACATTGGTAAAGTGAAACTGTCCTTCTTAAACTTTTTGATGCATCTTTTCTCATTTCTATGCTCCACTCAAGTGCCATAACCATCTCCTAGATTCCAGAGTGCTCATGAAAATATTTTCATCTGTGTATGTTTGTTAAATTGGTGTCTTGTGTGGGACAAGGGTTAAAACTCCAATCCCACAATCTTGATGATATCACTCTTAATTTAAAGATATTTAAATCATTCAAAGTATCTTCTTTGATCTCAGGGGGATAAAACTAAAAATCTATAGCCAGAAAGAAAACTGGAAAATTCACAAATACTTGGAAATTAAGTAACACACTCCTAAATAACCACTGGGTTAGAGAAGATTTCACAAGTGAAATTGGAAAATACCTTGAGACAATTTTTCTTTTAAATCACAGCATACTAAAGCCTAAGGGATGCTACAAAGGCAGTATTCAAAAGGAAATTCATCACTGTAAACACCTATGTTAAAAAAGAGAAGAGAAAATATCTAAATCAATTACACACCTTAAGTAACTATAATAAAGTAAAATAAACTAAATTCAAAGCTAGCCGAAAGAGGCAATAATAAAGATTAGAATTCAGATAAACAAAATAGAGAATAGAAAAACAATAGAGAAGATCAATAAAACCAAAAGTTGTTTCTTTGAAAAGATAACAAAATTGACAAACATTTAACTAGACATCTGCTTCCAAAATGTACTGCTCCATTTGGAGGCTGGATTGGCTGCCAGTTTTGTTTAGAAAGTCTTCATAACTTTTTCTCCAAGTGATTTGCTTGATTTTTCTTTTTTTCCCTGAAAATGCCCATTTAGGTAACAGATGGACACAATTTGATGTATGGCCCATTAGCATCAGTTTGTAGATTTGGAGCAGGCTTGCTTCATGAACAGGGAGAGAGACAGAAGAAACCAGCATTGCAAATGACTTCTTTATTCCCTAGCTACAAAGGATAGAAAAACAAGGTAAAATTAGGGCCCTATGAGTTTTCTGGAAGCAAACTGTAAGTATCCTAATGGCAGCTTCTCCAAAAACAAGTTCTCTGATCTCCTATGGAGAGGGAACAGAGGGCTGGTGTCCCTGCCACCCTTCCTTATTCCCCTAGCAGCCTGCAAGTAAGTACATGTGCACCTTATGGCGAGGAGAGACAGTCTAGAAGTATACACGTGTTACACCTTCTGTGAGGGCTTCTCAGTGCAGTAATACCTCAGGAGCACTGCAGTTGTATTTTTGGTAAAGGGTGTTGGATAGCTTAATGAAAGAATCTAGGAGGAGTGAGACTGTTTTTAACTTTCTTAACATAGTCTGCTACAAATTTCTGAATTGCTTTAGGACTATTTTAGTATAACTTACTACATTTTTGGAGGGGTCATGCCTTTGGCCCAACATGATTATTTGATCTTGGCTGATGTGTGAGAGAAGCAGCTTCTGCAGAATAAAATTATTATATAACACAATGCGAGAGAAATAAATGAGAAGATGGAACAAATTGGTGGATGGACTCCCAATTAGGATCCTCTCTGGGGCTATTCAGAAAACAAAGGAAATAGGCCATTTCACCTGCTGAGAATATTTCCAGCAAGATCCCATTGTCTCCCTGTTCCAAAGCCAAAATTGCCAGTTTTCAGCAAGAGACCATTATAGAGGAATATAGCATTGACTTCTATGCCTCTGTAAATGATAGTCTTTGCATTTAAATAGTCTACTTCCTGAACCATCTTACAAATGATGTTGATTAGCTGGCACATATGAAACTTGGGATCTTTTATATACAGATGTTTGTTGAGACTGCCGCCCTCACATCACTGTAACAAACTGATCAGTCTGTCTGAAGAGCAAAATTTTCATGGTTGGGTTTACCCAGAACAGCTGGAACACCTCTGGCTTTGGGTCTCAGCATTCAGGATCTTTACTGCAATATGTCTGTGCCACTTTCCCTTGTATGAAGTTCCATACAACTTAATCCAATGTGAGTGGAGAGCATGACTTCATTGGTTCTGTTTTCCAGTCATAGTTTGAATCTCTGACCATATGGACAAATTTATTTTTCTCTTGGTGATTGATTCTTAGAGCTAATAGACATGGTCGAAGATGAAGACAGTTGATTCACTGTGTCTTTACATTGCAATCTCTTTAATCCCACTATTCACAGTCAAGGAGGTGTTAACCAAATAAACCCAAGGAGTGGAGGTCAAACCCTGCCTCTGGGAAGCCTCTGGGAAAAGATTTGAGAGTGTTGAACATGAAGGCATAGGCTCTAGACTATCCAAAGGGTACCTGAAAAATAAACACGCATCTGACACATTGTCAAAGAAAGTCGTGTGCCAATAAGCCTATATTAACAATTATAGAATTTGAGTAATAAGAGCTATTACTCAAGTCTGTACACACAATATATATAGACCAGTATAGAAACACAGGGTATAGACTAGAGAGCATCTTATACTCTTCCTAAAGATCCCATTTGCTTACTAGTTTAGGGTCGAGTGAAGGACGTGGTATGCTCTGAGAAAGAGTGGTCACAATATTTATAAGCACAGCTTGACATAGAAACCAAAATATCAAGAAGTATCTGACAAATGTGACAAAAGGTAACCTACAGGAGCATTTTCTGAACAAAGCTCTGCATTGTGAGGGAAGCATGATCCAAGAAATCTACTTGAATTTTCTCAAAGAGGCATCATCAATGTTGCAGTATAAAAGAAATTTATATACCTGTGTTTGCAGAAAAAGTTGGAAACTACATAGCACTCTGGTTGTAGGCCCTTTGCTTTGAGAGCTTACAGAAGATAATCCTGCAAACCAATGCCATTCAGCACAGTGACCTCCATTCTCTGATTATTTGTCAAGGAAACCCAGTTAGTGCTACCTACCATTATGTGCAGTAAAATTGTTTCTCTTTTTCTTTTTAACCTTCTTACCATTTTTACCTTTTGTGTCAGGAATAACGGTGCTAAAACTTTCCTTTGAGTATTCTTAACATAATTTTAAGATAAAGGAACGATAATTCCAGGTTCTATTACCCTCCTCCATATTTTCTACAAGCCTGCTTGAATATTTTATCCCAGGTAGATGGCTAACATTTTTTTTAACTTCTTTATTGGAGTATAATTGCTTTACAATGGTGTGTTAGTTTCTGCTTTATAACAAAGTGAATCAGTTATACATATACATATGTTCCCACATCTCTTCCCTCTTGCGTCTCCCTCCCCCACTCCCTATCCCACCCTGCTAGGTGGTCACAAACCCCCGAGCTGATCTCCCTGTGCTATGCGGCTGCTTCCCACTAGCTATCTATTTTACATTTGGTAGTGTATATATGTCCATGCCACTCTCTCACTTTGTCACAGCTTACCCTTCTCCCTCCCCATATCCTCAAGTCCATTCTCTAGTAGGTCTGTGTCTTTATTCCCATCTTACTCCTAGGCTCTTCATGGCTTTTTTTTTTCTTAGATTCCATATATATGTGTTAGCATATGGTATTTGTTTTTCTCTTTCTGGCTTACTTCACTCTGTATGACAGACTCTAGATCCATCCACCTCACTACAGATAACTCAATTTCGTTTCTTCTTATGGCTGAGTAATATTCCATTATATATAGGTGCCACACCTTCTTTATCCATTCATCTGTTGATGGACATTTTGGTTGCTTCCATGTTCTGGCTATTGTGAATAGAGCTGCAGTGAACATTTTGGTACACGACTCTTTTTGAATTACGGGTTTCTCAGGGTATATGCCCAGTAGTGGGATTGCTGGGTCATATGGTAATTCTATTTTTAGTTTTTTAAGGAACCTCCATACTGTTCTCCATAGTGGCTGTATCAATTTACATTCCCACCAACAGTGCAAGACTGTTCCCTTTTCTCCACACCCTCTCCAGCATTTATTGTTTCTAGATTTTTTGATGATGGCCATTCTGACCAGTGTGAGATGATATCTCATTGTAGGAAAGCAAAGTGTTACAGCATGCAGGTAGGAACTCTGCCTTTTCATTCTCCATGCTTCTTTAATTGCTATCAGGGTACCAGAAACTTAGGGGGTGTGTGTTCCATGCGTTCTGGTGGTGAATGATATACCTTTGTGGCCTGCCACACAAATGGCAGAAGACTGAAATGAGGGGAAGGAATGAAGGTTGATCAGGTCTATTTCTGGGACTGTAATCAGCAATATTCCCTTCAGATACAGCAGATATTACTGGGTCCACTATAGAGATGGGAGCTAGGTCCTTCACCTGGAGGTTTTTCCTCAGAATAAGTGCCATGGGCTAAGGCCTTGTACTTTTCATTAGGCTGCTGTGGAACACCTTATTCTCTTTGTAAAGAGTTCCTTTGCCACTTGTTTGGGGCCATGTGACACAGGTAGTGTGCTCTAAGTAGGAGGATAAGAGGACATTAAGGAATGTAAATTCTCTCACAGGGAGGAAGATGACCTTTTCTCCTAGAAGCAGTAGGTCTATCCTTCAAAGTCATTCAATGTAGAGTTTCTCCCTTCTGTCTAGGGAGATACCCAGTAGAAAAGTGTATCAGAATCTGGGGGTGTTTTGCAGCCTTTTTAGTAATAAAACAATCAGGAGCTCTTGTTCAAGCTCACATGGCTGTCAGGAGGTTGAAGGGAAATACATTACCCTAGAAGGCCATGAGAACTAGGATTGGATGGTAGGGATGGTATCAAAGAAGGCATTGGCCACACTGGAATAATCACAAATTTCAGAGCCTCGGTGTGTCTTGGGAGGACACAGAATAGAGGGAGGAGGTCTTGGAACATGGCTGCAAAAAGGCTTGAATGCTGAACATTCATTCCTGTGCTTTAAAACCATCAATAGCATCTTTTTAGACAGTAGCTTTAAAAAGAGTACCTGAGGGCTTCCCTGGTGGCGCGGTGGTTGAGAGTCCGCCTGCCGATGCAGGGGACACGGGTTCGTGCCCCGGTCCGGGAAGATCCCACATGTCGCGGAGCGGCTGGCCCCATGAGCCATGGCCGCTGAGCCTGCGCGTCCAGAGCCTGTGCTCCGCAACGGGAGAGGCCACAACAGTGAGAGGCCCGTGTACTGGAAAAAAAAAAAAAAAAAAAAAAAAAAGAGTACCTGATAATTGTAACCTGACTTCCACGACTCACCTTTCTGCCTTTTATTTACACCCTGCTTCTAGGTATGCCATTATTTTCCTGTTCTTACCAGTAGGGCTGTCCTTTAACCATCCCACCAAGCTTATTCTACTTCTCCTTTCTTTCTCTTGCCCATACCCTTAGTAAAGGAAGAGGCTCTCTAGGGTGAGGTCTTCAAAAGAGACTAAGTCACTCATGAGAAGATTGCCTCCTCCAGAGCTATAATAGAAGTCACAGTGGAACGTTGCTGGAAATTGCTGATCCCTAGCCCAGTCAGTTGTCCCAGTCAATAGATGGTAATGTATCACTTTCTGGTGTAGTGGCTCAGTGGGTGCTGAATTATTGAGTAGAGCCTTCAAGGAGAAGAATTAGAATTGGAAAGTTTGTTCTAACTTGACATGGCTTTCCAAATTAGTGCCACTCAAATCCAGTAAAAAATAAGTTATGAGAGTTCAAGGACTTGTCCTGATAAGTTTTGGGCCATACAGCACTCTGGGACTGGGTCAAAGCCTTTCCTGTTCTGTAATGCTATTACCGCATTCTAAAATTTGTCTGTAACAAACAGCAAGGACTCCCATCACATACCCAGTGTGGCTCAGGTAATAGAAAAAAACTGTCTCTTGTTTTGGGAATATTCAACTCCATCCTAATTTACATTGGGCTTAATCCATCACTAACTTATTGAGATCTTAGACTTGGGTTTGTTTTTGTGGAGTCTAAACTAAATATCTGGACAAAGATCACTACATTCAGTAGTTCAAGATCAATAGCCTGATCTTTATTGCCTAAGGTCCTGTCACTTTCCTCTGTACGTCCAGGCTATGTTATCTTCATACACAACAATCTCTCCATCATGAAGGTGCTTTTAGAGGCTATTTGTTAGACAGTGGGTCTTGTTGATATCACTGCTGACTTCAAAGTATGGCACTCTTGGGAGTTCCCTGGCAGTCCAGTGGCTAGGACTCCATGCTTCCACTGCATGGGGCACGGGTTCTATCCCTGGTTGGGGAACTAAGATTCCACAAGCCATGTGGCATGGCCAACAAAAAAGAAAAGAAAGAAAGAAAAAGCAACTCCAAAGTATATTGAAGTGTCCCAAACTATAGATTTTCCTTCCCTTCAGGTTTTTAAATAAGAATAGTTCTACCAAGGCTTCTATTCTTCATAGACACTTCATATTATGGACATGTGGACTTGAAAAACACGTGGTTAATGCTAGTGGCCCCTGCCAGCACTAGCATCAGACAGTGCTTTTGAATGAAAGGTTTAGATAGAACGTTTGTCCTTGATTCTTTGACTTGTCTGGCTCAGTCCTAAGAGAGGTTAGAAGACTTAAAAGAAGACAGCGGCCCAGTTGATTTGACACCATGAGACCCCCTTACAGACAGCAGTAATCCATTAATACTGGCAAGATCATTGGCTAACCTTTGGAAGCAGTGGAATATGGTGGTTAAGAATAAGAGTTCTGGAATCAGATAGAGTTGAAATTCTAGGTCCGTGTTTTTCAGCAGGTTATATAGCTTAAGTTAACCTTTGTTCCTCAATTTTCTCTTCTGCCAAACTAGTAGTACCTAGTTTCTGTGCTTCTTAAGATTAATGAGATAATTAATATGATGTCTTTTGCCTAGAATAAAATAATCATCATATTGGCTAGATTCTATTAGTATTGAGTCCAGCAAGTGTTAAATTTTACAAACCAACAGATTAATATTGGTTAATCTGTTAACCAGTTGGTTAATATTTTTTGATTTGATACTACCAAGGCTTGGATATCCAGATGAGATCCAACATGAATGGCTTAAGAGAAGAATATATCCAATCAAATGTGACTGTGGAGAGTGAGGGAATATGTGTAGCTCTTACTAACATTACCTTTTGAAGTACTTTCTAGTGGCAGATATGCAGGAAAGTCAAACAGTGTTCAAATTTCTCTGTAACATGAGATCAGGTGAAAATATGTCCTCTTGGGCAGTGGGGTTGGGACCCAGTCTTTCCCTTCTTTCTGAGGAGCCCTTTTGCTGGAACTGAAGGTAGAAGAAGATTCTCCATTCAGCTGAGGCATTCCCCTACTTTAGACAAACTTCAAGCAGCTGATTAAAAACCCCATAAGTCACGCTGAAATGTATACAGAAGGCTACATGTTTCCGTGTTGCTAAGATTTTAGAATTCACTAACAGATGACTTTGATGGGATGAAGTAGAGTCATTAACTTGGCTATAGAAATCTAGCTTCCCCAGGATAAGGTGCCATTATATATGGAAAGGATTGATAATGATAAAACTGGCTTTTTTTTCAAAGAGCTAAAGTTGACCTATTGAACAACAGGAAAAACACCTAGTAGTTTTCATTCCATGTAAAATTTGATACACTTGGTATGTTCTTCCATATATGTTATATAAGAAACCAATAAACCCAGCATCCAAACCAAATTTCAAATTTTTCATATTTCTGTTTTTCATTCCTACCCATGCCTCTGCTTCCATCCTCACATTGTACCTGATAACCATTCTCTGAATTATTTGTTTTAAATAACTATCACCTGTAAGCCTTAATACATCTAGCTTTGCTTGTTTCTGTACTTGCTAAAATTGTCATGGTGTAGTTTTCTAGGACTTTTTTTCACTTGACGTTGTTAAGAATAATTTGTGTACTTTTGCTTGCATCTATCATTCATTCATTTTTACTGCCTTATAACATTCCTCAAATGTTTTTTCTTCTGTATTTGGGAAGTACTTTATTTAGTTTCCTTGTAGAATTGGTAATTCTGAGAAGGGAAAAGACTGACTGTATTTAGTTCTAAAGGCAAAGCAAATCCTGCCAAACAATTTTGCCCTTCTGTTTGACATTTTCATACCAAAAAACAAAACAAAACAAAACAAAACTCATTTCTGCTAAGGCTGAGGATATTTTTCTCTGCTTAGGCACCATAGTCTGGAGTTATTTAATATGAATTGTTGGAATACATCTTGGAAGCTATATTCTCTAATTTTATATGGCTCCAACTAGTCTTGGCTGCACATGAAGACCTAATGTGATCTGTACCACAGTTAATTACAAAATGGGTTGGGAACCTACCAAGTCAGAGTCTGATAGAAGAGTGTGAATAGACTTGAAGAAGGAAACAGCTAGGAGGGGGCCATAAAATTCTGTATGGTTGAGTTTGTCCTGAATACAGTCTCAAAGCTCTGTGTTAACTCAAAGTAAGCCCAATAGAAAATCTCTTATGTTAATAGCCAAGCCAGGTAACCTAAGGAGTGCTTCCATATATGGTCTTGGTGCTTCTCCTTGGCTTGCTGAAGCTCATCTTTGAACTCTTTCCATGTCACATCTTGGCCACTGATTAGTAGCTATTACGGTAGCAGAGGAAATAATATATTAAGAAAACTAAGTCTGTTAACAGTGGAAGAGAATTTTTTAGTCGGAGAGGGAGTAGTTGTATGCTAATTGGGCTGCAAAAGTGTTTCTTTATGTGAAAATTTAACTCACACTGGCACTAAATGCATAAATTACCCCTGGTTATCTTGCAATAAGAGCTTTTTCCTTATATGTCTGATCGGCAGGTATCATAAAATAGTGAACAGATAAACTAGTTAATTTAAAGATGAATTTTGACATTATATGACACCATATTTTGGATTACCTAGATCTCTAAGGTTTAGAGAAGTTTATATTAAACTCATCCAAATTAGGTATATGCAACTTGAATACAGGTTCAGCATTTGAGCCATTGTCTATGTCACCTGTATAGACTGGATTAACCAACAGAAAATTAGGATTCATACAAACCAACACACAAATTCCCCTCTTCTTGCCCCTGCAATACAGTATCTTATTCTTTTGGGGGTAATATTCAGGTTGAAGTTATTTCAGGGGATTCAGTTCTATCAGGCACTTCTCACATGCCAGCCCCAAGGTGGATGTGCCTAAGGTACCTCAGACCACTGGAACTATAAGATTAAATCTAATGGTGACTAAAGACATCTCTTTGCCACATACTACTCTACACATTCTTTTATTGTTTGCTTTTTTTAACATCTTTATTGGAGTATAATTGCTTTACATTGTTATGTTAGTTGCTGCTGTAAAACAAAGTGAATCAGATATATGTACACATACATCCCCATATCTCCTCCCTCTTGCATCTCCCTCCCACCCTCCCTATCCCACCCCTCTAGGTGGTCACAAAGCACTGAGTTGATCACCCTGTGCTATGTGGCTGCTTCCCACTAGCTATCTAGTTTACATTTAGTAGTGTTTATAAGTCCATGCCACTCTCTCACTTCGTCTCAGTGTACCCTTCCTCCTCCCCCTGTTTTCAAGTCCATTCTCTACATCTGCGTCTTTATTCCTGTCCTGCCCCTAGGTTCTTCAGAACCTTTTTTTTTTAGATTCCATATATATGTGTTAGCATACTGTCTTTGTTTTTCTCTTTCTGATTTACTTCACTCTGCATGACAGACTCTAAGTGCATCCCCCTAACTACGAATAACTCAGTTTTGTTTCTTTTTATAGCTGAGAAATATTCCATGGTATATATGTGCCAAATCTTCTTGATCCATTCATCTATTGATGGACACTTAGGTTGCTTCCATGTCCTGGCTAATGTAAATACAGCTGCAATGAAAATTGTGGTACATGACTCTTTTTGAATTATGGGTTTCTCAGGGTATATGCCCAGTAGTGGGATTGCCGGCTCATATGGTAGTTCTATTTTTAGATTTTTAAGGAACCTCTATACTGTTCTCCATAGTGGCTGTATCAATTTACATTCCCACCAACAGTGCAAGAGGGTTCCCTTTTCTCCACACCCTCTCCAGCATTTATTGTTTGTAGATATTTTGATGATGGCCATTCTGACTGCTGTGAGGTGATAACTCATAGTACTTTGACTTGCATTTCTCTAATAATTAGTGATGTTGAGCATCCTTTCATGTGTTTGTTGGCAATCTTTGGTAATCTTCTCTGGAGAAATGTCTATTTAGGTATTCTGCCCATTTTTGGATTGGATTTTTTTTTAACGTCTTTATTGGAGTATAATTGCTTTACAATGGTGTGTTAGTTTCTGCTTTATAACAAAGTGAATCAGTTATACATATACATATGTTCCCATATCTCTTCCCTATTGCGTCTCCCTCCCTCCCACCCTCCCTATCCCACCCCTCTAGGTGGTCACAAACCACCGAGCTGATCTCCCTCTGCTATGCTGCTGCTTCCCACTAGCTATTTTACATTTGGTAGTTTATATATGTCCATGCCACTCTGTCACTTTGTCACAGCTCACCCTTCCACCTCCCCATATCCTCACGTCCATTCTCTAGTAGGTCTGTGTCTTTATTCTCATCATACCTCTAGGTTCTTAATGACTTTTTTTTTCTTAGATTCCATATACATGTGTTAGCATACAGTATTTGTTTTTCTCTTTCTGACTTACTTCACTCTGTATGACAGACTCTAGGTCCATCCACCTCACTACAAATAACTCAATTTCTTTTCTTTTTATGGCTGAGTAATATTCCATTGTATATATGTGCCACATCTTCTTTATCCATTCATCTGTTGATGGACACTTAGGTTGCTTCCATGTCCTGGCTATTGTAAATAGAGCTGCAATGAACGTATTGGTACATGACTCTTTTTGCATTATGGTTTGCTCAGGGTATATGCCCAGTAGTGGGATTGCTGTGTCGTATGGTAGTTCTATTTGTAGTTTTTTAAGGAACCTCCATACTGCTCTCCATAGTGGCTGTATCAATTTACATTCCCACCAACAGTGCAACAGAGTTCCCTTTTCTCCACACCCTCTCCAGCATTTATTGTTTCTAGATTTTTTTGATGATGGCCGTTCAGACCAGTGTGAGATGATATCTCATTGTAGTTTTGATTTGCATTTCTCTAATGATTAATGATGTTGAGGATTCTTTCATGTGTTTGATGGCAATCTATATATCTTCTTTGGAGAAGTGTCTATTTAGGTCTGCTGCCCATTTTTGGATTGGGTTGTCTGTTTTTTTGTTATTGAGCTGCATGAGCTGCTTGTAAATTTTGGAGATTAATCCTTTGTCAGTTGCTTCATTTGCAAATACTTTCTCCCATTCTGAGGGTTTTCTTTTGGTCTTGTTTATGGTTTCCTTTGCTGTGCAAAAGCTTTGAAGTTTCATTAGGTCCCATTTGTTTATTTTTGTTTTTATTTCCATTTCTCTAGGAGGTGGGTCACAAGGATCTTACTGTGATTTATATCATAGAGTGTTCTGTCTATGTTTTCCTCTAAGAGTTTGATAGTTTCTGGCCTTACATTTAGGTCTTTAATCCATTTTCAGCTTATTTTTGTGTATGGTGTTAGGGAGTGTTCTTATCTCATACATTTACATGAACCTGTCCAGTTTTCCCAGCACTACTTATTGAAGAGGCTGTTTTTTCTCCACTATATAATCTTGCCTCCTTTATCAAAGATAAGGTGACCATATGTGCATGGGTTTATCTCTGGGCTTTCTGTCCTGTTCCATTGATCTATATTTCTGTTTTTGTGCCAGTGCCATACTCTCTTGATTACTGTAGCTTTGTAGTATAGTCTGAAGTCAAGAATCCTGATTTCTCCAGCCCCGTTTTTCATTCTCAAGATTGCTTTGGTTATTTGGAGTCTTTTGTGTTTCCATACAAATTTTGAAATGTTTTGCTCTATTTCTGTGAAAAATGCCATTGGTAGTTTGATAGGGATTGCACTGAATCTGTAGATTGCTTTGGGTAGTAGAGTCATTTTCATAATTTTGATTCTTCCACTCCAAGAACATAGTATGTCTCTCCATCTATTTGTATCATCCTTAATTTCTTTCATCAGTGTCTTATAATTTTCTGCATACAGATCGTTTGTCTCCTTAGGTAGGTTGATTCCTAGATATTTTATTCTTTTTGTTGCAGTGGTAAATGGGAGTGTTTTCTTAATTTCACTTTCATATTT
>NW_006783080.1:327155-363911 GCF_000442215.2 Lipotes vexillifer | reverse complement strand
AGGAATGCCAGAGATTTGTGTGCATTAATTTTGTATCCTGCTACTTTACCAAATTCATTGATTACCTCTAGTAGTCTTCCGGTAGCATCTTTAGGATTCTCTATGTATAGTATCATGTCATCTGCAAATAGTGACAGCTTTACTTCTTCTTTTCCGATTTGCATTCTTTTTATTTCTTTTTCTTCTCTGATTGCTGTGGCTAAAACTTCCAAAAGTATGTTGAATAACAGTGGTGAGAGTGGGCAACCTTGTCTTGTTCCTGATCTTAGTGGAAATGTTTTCAGTTTTTCACCATTGAGGACAATGTTGACTGTGGGTTTGTCATATATGGCCTTTATTATGTTGAGGAAAGTCCCCTCTATGCCTACTTTCTACAGTGTTTTTATCATAAATGGGTGTTGAATTCTGTCGAAAGCTTTCTCTGCATCTATTGAGATGATCATATGATTTTTGGCCTTCAGTTTGTTAATATGGTGTATCACATTGATTGATTTGCATATATTGAAGAATCCTTGCATTCCTTGATCATGGTGTATGATCCTTTTAATGTACTGTTGGATTCTGTTTGCTAGTATTGTGTTGAGGATTTTTGCATCTATGTTCATCAGTGATATTGGCCTGTAGTTTTCTTTCTTTGTGACATCTTTGTCTGGTTTTGGTATCAGGGTGATGTCAGCTTCATAGAATGAGTTTGGGAGTGTTCCTCCCTCTGCCTTATTTTGGAAGAGTTTGAGAAGGATAGGTGTTAACTCTTCTCTAAATGTTTGATAGAATTCGCCTGTGAAGCCAGCTGGTCCTGGGCTTTTGTTTGTTGGAATATTTTAAATCACAGTTTCAATTTCAGTGCTTGTGATTGGTCTGTTTATATTTTCTATTTCTTCCTAGTTCAGTCTCGGCATGTGGTGCATTTCTAAGAATTTGTCCATTTCTTCCAGGTTGTCCATTTTATTGGTATAGAGTTGCTTGTAGTAATCTCTCATGATCCTTTGTATTTCTGTAGTGTCAGTTGTTACATCTCCATTTTCATTTCTAATTCTATTGATTTGAGTCTTGTCCCCGTTTTTCTTTATGCGTCTGGCTAATGGTTTATCAATTTTCTTTGTCTTTTCAAAGAACCAGTTTTTAGTTTTATTGATTTTTGCTATCATTTCTATCATTTCCTTTTCATTTATTTCTGATCTGATCTTTATGATTTCTTTCCTTCTGCTAACTTTGGGGTTTTTCTGTTCTTCTTTCTCTAATTGCTTTAGGTGCAAGGTTAGGTTGTTTATTTGAGATGTTTCCTGCTTCTTAAGGTGGGCTTGTATTGCTATAAACTTCCCTCTTAGAACTGCTTTTGCTGCATACCATAGGTTTTGGGTCGTTGTGTCTCCATTGTCATTTGTTTCTAGGTATTTTTTTATTTCCTCTTTGATTTCTTCAGTGATCACTTCGTTATTAAGTAGTGTATTGTTTAGCCTCCATGTGTTCATATTTTTTACAGATCTTTTCCTGTAATTGATATCTAGTCTCATAGCATTGTGGTTGGAAAAGATACATGATACAATTTCAATTTTCCTAAGTAACCAAGACTTGATTTGTGAACCAAGATATGATCTATCCTGGAGAATGTGCCATGAGCACTTGAGAAAAATGTGTATTCTGTTTTTTTTGGATGGAATGTCCTATAAATAACAATTAAGTCCATCTTGTTTAATGTATCATTTAAAGCTTGTGTTTCCTTGTTTATTTTCATTTTGGATGATCTGTCCTTTGATGAAAGTGGGGTGTTGAAGTCCCGTACTATGATTGTGTTACTGTCGATTTCCCCTTTTATGGCTGTTATTATTGGCCTTATGTATTGAGGTGCTCTTATGTTGGGTGCATAAATATTTACACTTGTTATATCTTCTTCTTGGATCAATCCCTTGATCATTATGTAGTGTCCTTCTTTATCTCTTGTAATAGTCTTTATTTTAAAGTCTATTTTGTCTGATATGAGAATTGCTACTCCAGCTTTCTTTTGATTTCCATATGCATGGCCTATCTTTTTCCATCCCACTTTCAGTCTGTATGTGTCCCTAGGTCTGAAGTGGGTCTCTTGTAGACAGCATATATATGGGTCTTGTTTTTGTATCCATTCAGCCAATCTCTGTCTTTTGGTGGGAGCATTTAATCTATTTACATTTAAGGTAATTATTGATATGTATGTTCCTATTCCCATTTTCTTAATTGTTTTGGGTTTGTTATTGTAGGTCTTTTCCTTCTCTTGTGTTTATTGCCTAGAGAAGTTCCTTTAGCATTTGTTGTAAAGCTGGTTTGGTGGTGCTGAACTCTCTCAGCTTTTGCTTGTCTATAAAGGTTTTAATTTCTCCATCAAATCTGAATGAGATGCTTGCTGGGTAGAGTAATCTTGGTTGCAGATTTTTCTCCTTCGTCTCTTTAAATATGTCCTGCCAGTCCCTTCTGGCTTGCAGTGTTTCTGCTGAAAGATCAGCTGTTAACCTTATGGGGATTCCCTTGTGTGTTATTTGTTGTTTTTCCCTTGCTGATTTTAATATGTTTTCTTTGTATTTAATTTTTGATAGTTTGGTTAATATGTGTTTGGTGTGTTTCTCCTTGGATTTATCCTGTATGGAACTCTCTGTGCTTCCTGGGCTTGATTAACTATTTCCTTTCCCATATTAGGGAAGTTTTCAACTATAATCTCTTCAAATATTTTCTCAGTCCCTTCCTTTTTCTCTTCTTCCTCTGGGACCCCTATAATTCGAATGTTGGTGCATTTAATGTTGTCCCAGAGGTCTCTGACAGTGTCCTCAGTTCTTTTCATTCTTTTTCCTTTATTCTGCTCTGCAGTAGTTATTTCCACTATTTTATCTTCCACGTCACTTATCTGTTCTTCTGCCTCAGTTATTCTGCTATTTATCCCTTCTAGAGAATTTTTAATTTCATTTATTGTGTTGTTCATCATTGCTTGTTTCCTCTTTAGTTCTTCTACATCCTTGTTATGTGTTTCTTGCATTTTTGCTATTCTACTTCCAAGAGTTTGGATCATCTTTACTATCATTGTTCTGAATTCTTTTTCAGGTAGACTGCCTATTTCCTCTTCGTTTGTTAGGCCTGGTGGGTTTTTATCTTGTTCCTTCATCTGCTGTGTGTTTCTCTGTCTTCTTATTTTGCTTATCTTACTGTGTTTGGGGTCTCCTTTTTGCAGGCTGCAGGTTCATAGTTCCTGTTGTTTTGGTGTCTGTCCCCAGGGCTAAAGTTAGTTTAGTGGGTTGCGTAGGCTTCCTGGTTGAGGGCACTAGTGCCTGTGTTCTGATGGATGAGGCTGGATCTTGTCTTTCTGATGGGCATGTCCACGTCTGTTGGTGTGTTTAGGGGTGTCTGTGGGCTTATTATGATTTTAGGCACCCTCTCTGCTAATGGGTTGGGCTGTGTTCCTGTCTTGCTAGTTGTTTGGCATAGGGTGTCTAGCACTGTAGCTTGCTGGTCGTTGAGTGAAGCTGGGTCTTGGTGTTGAGATGGAGATCTCTGGGAGATTTTCGCTGTTTGATATTACATGGAGCTGGGAGGTCTCTGGTGGACCAATGTCCTGAAGTTGGCTCTCCCCCCTCAGAGGCACAGCACTGACTCCTGGCTGGAGCACCAAGAGCCTTTCAGCCACACGGCTCAGAATAAAAGGAGAGAAAGAAAGAAAGAAAGAAAGAAAGAAAGAGAGAAAGAAAGAGAGAAAGAGAGAGAGAGAGAGAGGGAGGGAGGGAGGAGGGAAAAAGGATAAAATAAAGTAAGACAAAATAAAGTTATTAAAAATAAAAAATTATTATTAAGAAAAAAGTTTTTTTAAAGAGTAAAATAAAATAAAACAAAAAACGGAAGGAAAGAACCCTAGGACAAATGGTGAAAGCAAAGCTATACAGACAAAATCTCACATAGAAGCATACACATACACACTCACAAAAAGAGGAAAAGGGGAAAAAATAATATATCTTGCTCTCAAAGTCCACGTCCTCAATTTGGGATGATTCTTTGTCTATTCGGGTATTCCACAGACGCAGGGTACATCAAGTTGATTGTGGAGATTTAATCCGCTGCTCCTGAGGCTGCTGGGAGAGATTTCCCTTTCTCTTCTTTGTTCGCACATTTCCCGGGGCTCAGGTTTGTATTTGGCCCTGCCTCTGCGTGTAGGTCACCTGATGGCGTCTATTCTTTGCTCAGACAGGATGGGGTTAAAGGAGCAGCTGATTCGGTGTCTCTGGCTCACTCAGGCCAGGGGGAAGGAGGGATGTGGATGCGGGGTGAGCCTGCGGTGGCAGAGGCTGGAGTGACGTTGCACCAGCCTGAGGCATGCTGTGCGTTCTCCCGGGGAAGTTGCCCCTGGATCATGAGACACTGGCAGTGGCGGCTGCACAGGCTCCTGGGAGGGGAGGTGTGGAGAGTGGCCTGTTCTTGCACACAGGCTTCTTGGTGGCAGCAGCAGCAGCCTTAGCGTCTCATGCCCGTATCTGGGGTCTGCGCTGTTAGCCACGGCTCGCGCCCGTCTCTGGAGCTCCTTTAAGCAGCGCTCTTAATCCCCTCTCCTCGTGCAGCAAGTAACAAAGAGGGAAGAAAAAGTCTCTTGTCTCTTTGGCAGCTCCAGACTTTTTCCCCGACTCCCTCCCGGTTAGCCGTGGTGCACTAACCCCTTCAGGCTGTGTTCATGCTGCCAACCCCAGTCCTCTCACTGGCATCTAAGCTCCAAAGCCCGAGCCTCAGCTTCCAGCCCCTGCCTACCCTGGCCGGTGAGCAGACAAGCCTTTCGGACTGGTGAGTGCTGGTTGGCACCAATCCTCTGTGTGGGAATCTCTCCGCTTTGCCCTCCGCACCCCTGTTGCTGCGCTCTCCTCTGCCGCTCCGAAGCTTCCCCGCTCCGCCACCAGCAGTCTCTGTCCACGAAGAGGCTTCTACGTATGTGGAAACCTTTCTTCCTTCACAGCTCCCTCCTACTGGTGCAGGTCCCATCCCTATTCTTTTGTCTCTGTTTTTCTGTTTTTCTTTTTCCCTACCCAGGTACGTCGGGAGTTTCTTGCCTTTTGGGAGGTCTGAGGTCTTCTGGCAGCGTTCAGTCGGTGGTCCATAGGAGCAGTTCCACGTGTAGATGTATTTCTGATGTATCTATGGGGAGGAAGGTGATCTCTGCCTCTTACTCTTCTACCATCTTCCTCAACTCCCCCTGTTTGTTTTTTTGATACTGAGTTGCATGAGCTGCTTGTAAATTTTTGAGATTAATCTTTTGTCAGTTGCTTCATTTGCAAATATTTTATCCCATTCTGAGGGTTGTCTTTTCGTCTTGTTAATGGTTTCCTTTGCTGTGCAAAAGCTTTTAAGTTTCATTAGGTCCTGTGTGTCTCTTTTTGTTTTTATTTCCTTTTCTCTAGGAGGTGGGTCAAAAAGGATCTTGCTGTGATTTATGTCATAGAGTGTTCCATCTATGTTTTCCTCTAAGACTTTTATAGTGTCTGACCTTACATTTAGGTCTTTAATCCATTTTGAGTTTATTTTTATGTATGGTGTTAGGGAGTGATCTAATTTCATTCTTTTACGTGTAGTCGTCCAGTTTCCCAGCACCACTTATTGCAGAGGCTGTATTTTCTTCATTGAATATTCTTGCCTCTTTCATCAAAGATAAGGTGTTAGTATGTGCATGGGTTTATCTCTGGGCTTTCTATCCTGTTCCATTGATGTATATTTCTGTTTTTGTGCCAGCACCAGACTGTCTGGATTACTGTAACTTTATAGTATAATCTGAAGTCAGGGAGCCTGATTCCTCCAGCTCCATTTTTCTTTCTCAGGATTGTGTTGGCTATTCGGGATCTTCTGTGTTTCCATACAAGTTGTGAAATTTTTTGTTCTAGTTCTGTGAAAAATGCCATTGGTAGTTTGATAGGGATTGCATTGAATCTCTAGATTGCTTTGGGTAGTATAGTCATTTTCATAATGTTGGTTCTTCCAATCCAAGAACATGGTATATCTCTCCATCTGGTTGTATCATGTTTAATTTCTTTCATCAGTGTCTTATAGTTTTCTGGATACAGGTCTGTTGTCTCCTTAGGTAGGTTTATTCCTTGGTATCTTATTCTTTTTGTTGCAGTGGTAAATAGAAGTGTTTCCTTCATTTATCTTTCAGGTTTTTCATCATTAGTGTATAGGAATGCAAGAGACTTCTGTGCATTAATTTTATATCCTGTTACTTAACCAAATTCATTGATTAGCTGTAGTATTTTTCTGGTAGCATCTTTGGGATTCTCTATGTATAATATCATGTCGTCTGCAAACAGTGACAATTTTATTTCTTCTTTTCCAATTTGGATTCCTTTTATTTCTTTTTCTTCTCTGATTGCTGTGGCTAAAATTTTGAAAACTGTGTTGAATAATAATGGTGAGAATGCACAACTTTGTCTTCTTCCTGCTCTTAGTGGAAATGGTTTCAGTTTTTCACCATTGAGAATGATGTTGGCTGTGGGTTTGTCATATATGGCCTTTATTATATTGAGGTATGTTCCCTGTATGTGCACTTTCTGGAGAGTTTTTATCATAACTGGGTGTTGAAATTGTCAGAAGCTTTTTCTGCATCTATTGAGATGATCATATGGTTTTTCTTCTTGAATTTGTTAATATGGTGTATAACCTTGATTGATTTGCATACATTGAAGAATCCTTACATTCCTGGGATAAACCCCACTTGATCATGGTGTATGATCCTTTTAATGTGCTCTTGCATCCTGTTTGCTAGTATTTTGTTGAGGATTTTTGCATCTATGTTCATCAGTGATATTAGCCTGTAGTTTTCTTTATTTGTGACATCTTTGTCTGGTTTTGGTATCAGGGTGATGTTGGCTTTGTAGAATGAGTTTGGGAGTGTTTCTCCCTCTGCTATATTTTGGAAAAGTTTTAAAGGATAAGTGTTAACTCTTCTCTAAATATTTAATAGATTTCGCCTGTAAAGCCATCTGGTCCTGGACTTTTGTTTGTTGGAAGGTTTTTTTAAAAATAAATTTATTTATTTTAGGCTGCATTGGGTCTTCGTTGCTGTGTATAGGCCTTCTCTATTTGCAGTGAGTGGGAGCTAGTCTTTGTTGCGGTGCGCGGGCTTCTCATTGCGGTGGCTTCTCTTGTTGCAGAGCATGGGCTCTAGGCGCACTGGCTTCAGTAGTTGTGGCTTGTGGGCTCTAGAGCACAGGATCAGTAGTTGTGGTGCATGGGCTTAGTTGCTCTGCAGGAGGGGGGATCTTCCCAGACCAGGGCTCAAACCTGTGTTCCTGCACTGGCAGGCAGATTCTTAACCACAGCACCACCAGGGAAGCCCACTGGAAGATTATTAATCACAGTTTCAATTTCAGTGCTTGTGGTTGGTCTGTTTATATTTTCTATTTTTCCTGGTTCAGTCTCAGAAGGTTGTGCGTTTCTAAGAATGTGTCCATTTCTTCCAGGTTGTCCATTTTATTGGCATAGAGTTGCTTGTAGTAATCTCTCATGGTCCTTTGTATTTCTTCAGTGTCAGTTGTTTCTTCTCTTTTTTCATTTCTAATTCTATTGATTTAAGTCTTCTCCCTTTTTTTCTTGATGAGTCTGGCTAATGGTTTATCAATTTTGTTTATCTTCTCAAAGAACCAACTTTTAGTTTTTTTGATCTTTGCTATTGTTTCCTTCATTTCTTTTTCATTTATTTCTTATCTTTATGATTTTTTTCCTTCTGCTAACTTTGGGGTTTTTTTTTTTGTTCTTATCCTTCTTTCTCTAATTGTTTTAGGTGTAAGGTTAGGTTGTTTATTTGAGATTTTTCTTGTTTCTTGAGGTAGGGTTGTATTGCTATAAACTTCCCTGTTATAATTGCTTTTTCTGCATCGTCGTTTTTCATTGTCATTTTTTTCTAGGTATTTTTTGATTTACTCTGATTTCTTCAGTGATCTCTCAGTTGTTATGTAGTGTATTATTTATCGTCCATGTGTTTGTAATTTTTACAGATTTTTTCCTGTAATTGATATCTAGTCTCATAGCGTTGTGGTCAGAATAGATACGTGATCTCATTTCAGTTTTCTTAAATTTACCAAGGCTTGATTTGTAACCCAAGATATGATCTATCCTGGAGAATGTTCCATGAGCACTTGAGGAGAAAGTGTATTCTGTTGCTTTTGGATGGAATGTCCTATAAATATCAATTAAGTCCATCTTGTTTAATGTATCATTTAAAGCTTGTGTTTCCTTATTTATTTTCATTTTGGATGATCTGTCCATTGGTGGAAGTGGGGTGTTGAAGTCCCGTACTATGATTGTGTTACTGTTGCTTTCCCCTTTTATGGCTGTTAGCATTTGCCTTATGTGTTGAGGTGCTCCTATGTTGGGTGCATATATATTTACAATTGTTATATCTTCTTCTTGGATTGATCTGTTGATCATTATGTAGTGGCCTTCTTTGTCTCTTGTAATAGTCTTTATTTTAAAGTCTATTTTGTCTGATATGAGAATTGCTACTCCAGCTTTCTTTTGATTTCCATTTGCATGGAATATCTTTTTCTATCTGCTCACTTTCAGTCTTTATGTGTCCCTAGGTCTGAAGTGGGTCTCCTGTAGACAGCATCTATATTGGTCTTGTTTTTGTATCCATTCAGCCAGTCTGTGTGTTTTGGTTGGAGCATTTAATCCATTTACATTTAAGATTACCTTTGTCTTTGACTTTTTTCAGTTTGACTATGAGTCTAGGTATGGCAATCTTTGGGTATTTTCAAGGGGGTTGACTGAGCTTTTTAGGTATGTATATTAATAAGTTTATAGTCATTATTTCTTAAAATATTTTTATGTCTCCTTCTCTTTCCCATCTCATTTGGGACTCTCATTTGCATAAGTTGTATATTTGATTGTGTCCCATACATCTCTTAGGGTCTGTTAATTTTCCTCCTACTTTTCTCCTCTGATCCTCAGATTGACCCATCTTCAAGTTATTGATTCTTTCTTCTAGGTCAAATCTGTTATAGAACCCTCACAGTGAAGTTTTCATTTTAGTTATTATGCTTTTTAAATATACATTTTATTTTAAAAATAATTTCTATCTCATTGATGTCCTCTACTTGGTAAGACATTTTTGTCATATTTTCTTTTAATTCTTTAGCCTTAGTTTAGTCTTAAACTTATTTAAATAGCCAATTTAATGCCTTTGTTTACTAAGTCTAAAACCTGAGCTCATTTAACAGCATTTTCTCCTGGCTGCTTTTTTTACTCTGCTGTGTATATGGCACAATTACCTGTTGTTTGCGTGTCACAGTTTTGTTGAAATATTAATATTTTAGATGATGTGTTGTAATATATCTCATATCAGATCCCTCCTCCATTCTTAGGGTTTGATTGTTTTTCTTGTTGCTGCTTATTTGTTTACAGACTTTTTGGAATAATTTTGTAGATTTTGTACTTCACAGTGTGCAGCCACTGAGTTCTTTGTGAGCTTTATTTTTTCTTTTTGCTCTTCTTTTAATTTTTATTTTTATTCCATGCTTAACATTTTAGTTTTTAGACATATCATTGACATATAACATTATTTTCAGGTGTACTACATTATATATATATATATTGCTAATGACCACCACAGTAAGCCTAGTCAACATCAGTCACCACACCTAGTTACAATTTTTTTTGTGTGATGAGAACTTTTAAGATCTACTCTTAGCAACTTTAAAATGCACAGTAGTATTATTAATTACAGTCATCATGCTTTACTTTATATCACCAGGACTTACTTATCTTGTAGTGGGAAATGTGCCTTTTCAACACCTACACCCAGTTCCCTCACCCCCTCCCTTCTGGCACTCAGAGCTCTCTTCCCAGTATGAGTTTGATTTTTATTTTTGATTCAACATATATGAGATCAAACAGTATTTGTCTTTCTTTGATTTATTTTGCTGAGCATAATTCCCTCAAGGTCCATCCATGTTGTTGCAAATGTCAGAATTTTCTTCTTTCTTAAAGCAGAATAATATTTCATTATATATGTATATATAACCATATTTTCTTTATTCATCCATTGACGGACACTTAGGTATTTCCATGTCTTGGCTATCATAAATAATGCTGCAATGAACAGAGAGATGCAGGTATTTTTCAAGTTAGTGTTTTCATTTCCTTCAGATAAATACCCAAAATTGGGTATGCTGGATCATATGGTAGTTTTATTTTTAATATTTTGTGGAACCACCATACTGTTTTCCATAGTGACTGCACTGATTTACATTCCTACCAATGGTGTATGAGTTCCCTTTCCTCCACATTCTCTCCAGCATTTATTTTCTCCTGTCTTTTTGATGAAAGCCATTCTAACGGGCATGAGGTGATATTTCATTGTGGTTTGGATTTGTATTTCTCTGATGATTAGTGATATTAAGCATGTTTTCATGTATCTGCTGGCCCTTTGTATGTCATCTTTGGAAAGATGTCTATTTGGCTTCCCTGCCCATTTTGTAATTGGACTGGTTTGTTGCTTTTGAGTTTTATGAGTTCCTTATAGATTTTGGATATTAATCCCTTATCAGCTACATGATTTGAAAATATTTTCTCCTATCCTGTATGTTTCCTTTTCATTTTTTTAATGGTTTGCTTTGCTGTGCAGAAGCTTTTTAGTTTGATGCAGTTCCACTTGTTTATTTTTGCTTTTGTGACTTTGCTTTTGGTGTCAGATTTTTAAAAGACCATTGTCAAGACCAATATTAAGGAGCTTATTGCCTGCATTTTCTCCTGGGTGTTTTGTGGTTTAATACCTTACATTCAAATATTTAATCCATCATGAATTGATTTTTGTGTGATGTAAAATAGTTGTCCAGCTTCATTCTTTTGAATGTAGTTGTCCAGTTTTCCCAACACCATTTTTTGAAGAGACTATCTTTTCCCATTGTATATTCTTAGCTCCTTTGACATGAATTAATTGACCATACATGCATAGGTTTATTTCTGAGTTCTCTATTCTGTTCAGTCAATATATGTATCTGTTTTTATGCCCATACTGTACTGTTTTGGGTACTCTAAGTTTATAATATAGTTTGAAATCAGGAATCATTGTGCCTCTGAGTTGTCCTTTCTTTTCAAGATTGCTTTGGGTATTCAGGGTCTTTTGTGGTTCCATACAATTTTAGAATTGTTTTTTTATTTCTTTGAAAATTACCATTGGAATTTTGATAGGGATTACATTGAATCTGTACCTGGCTTTGGAAAATATGGGCATTTTAACAGTATTAAGTCTTCCAATTCATGATCACAGAATATCTAGCCATTTATTTGTGTCTTCAGTTTCTTTCATCAGTGTCTTATAGTTTCAGTGTAAATATCTTTCACCTCCTTGGTTAAATTTATTCCTAGGTATTTTATTCTTTTTGATGCAACTGTAAATGGTATTGTTTTCTTAGTACCTCTTTGTGACAGTTTGGTATTAGTGTACCAAAACACAACTGATTTTTTTATACTAATTTTTCATCTTTCAACATTGCTAAATTTCTTGATAAGTTCTAACTGCTTTTTGGTGGAGGCTTTAGGGTTCTCTATATATAATATCAGGTCATCTGCAAATAAAGACTTTCTGACTTGTATGCCTTTTATTTCTTTTACTTGCCTAATTCCTTTGGCTAGAAATTTTAGTACCATATTGTGTATAAGTGAAGTGAGTGGGCATTCTTGTCTTGTTCCTGATCTCAGAGGAAAATCTTTCACTTTTTCAATTTTGAGTATGATGTTAGCTCTGGGCTTGTTGTATATGGCTTTTATCATGTTGAGGTAGTTTCCCTGTATACCCATGTTGTGGAGTGTTTTTATCATAAATTAATTTGCGTTTTGTCAAATGCTATTTTGTGCATCTCTTAAGATGTTTCAAATGATGTTAATCCTTTATTTTGTTAACGCAGTATACTGCATTTATTGCTTTGCAGATGTTGAACCATGCTTGCATGTCTGGGAAAAAATCCACTTGATCATAATGTATAATCTTTTTAATGTACTGTTGAATAATTTCACTAATATTTTGTTTAGGATTTTTGCATCTCTGTTTATCAGAGATATTGGCCTATAATTTTCTTTTCTTGTAATGTCTTTATCTGGTTTTGATATAAGGGTAATGCTGGCCTCAGAAGATGTTTCTAAGTTTTTCCTCCTCTTCCTTTATTTTATTTTATTTTTTTGCGGTATGCGGGCCTCTCACTGTTGTGGCCTCTCCCATTGCGGAGCACAGGCTCCGGACGTGCAGGGTCAGCAGCCATGGTTCACGGGCCTAGCCTCTCCGAAGCATGTGGGATCTTCCCTGACCAGGGCACGAACCCGTGTCCCCTGCATTGGCAGGCAGACTCTCAACCACTGCGCCACCAGGGAAGCCCTGTGAGTCAGTTTTATAGATGAGTTCATTTGTGTCATTGTTTAGATTCCACATATAAGTGATATCAGTGGGGCCTTCCCTGCTGGTGCAGTGGTTGAGAGTCCGCCTGCCAATGCAGGGGACATGGGTTCGTGCCCTGGTCTGGGAAGATCCCACGTGCCGCGGAGCGGCTGGGCCCATGAGCCATGGCCACTGAGCCTGCGTGTCTGGAGCCTGTGCCTGTGCTCCGCAACGGGAGAGGTCACAACAGTGAGAGGCCCGCGTAATGAAAAAAAAAAAAAAGTGATATCATATGGTATCTGTTTTTCTCTTTCTGACTTACTTCACTTAGTATGATAATATCTAGGTCCATCCATATTGCTGCAAACAGCATTATTTGAGAAGTAGTCCATTGTATATATGTACCACATCTTCTTTATTCATTCATCTGCTGATGGACATTTAAATTGTTTTCATGTCTTGGCTATTGTGAATAGTGCTCTTATGAACATAGGGATGCATATATCTTTTTGAATTATAGTTTTGTCTCTATATATGCCCAGGAGTGGGATTGCTGGATCATATGGCAACTCTATTTTTAGTTTTTTGAAGAACCTCCATACTGTTTTCTAGAGTGGCTGCACCAATTTACATTCCCACCAACAGTGTAGAAGGGTTCCCTTTCCTCCATACCCTCTCCAGCATTTGTTATTCATAGACTTTTTAATGATGGCCATTCTAATCAGTGTGAGGTTGTACCTCATTGTAGTTTTGATTTGCATTTCTCTAATAATTAGTGATATTAAGCATCTTTTCATGTGCTTGTTGCCCATATGTATGTCTTCTTTGGAGAAATATCTATTTAGGACTTCTGCCCATTTTTCAGTTGTGTTTGTTTCTGTAATTGAGTTGTATGAGCTGTTTGTATATTTTGGAAATTAAGCCCTTTTCAGTCACATAATTTGCAAATATTTTCTCCCATTCTGTAGGTTATTTTTTTGTTTTGTTTATGGTTTCCATTGATATACCAAAGCTTGTGAGTTTGATTAGGTCCCATTTGCTTATTTCTTCTTTTATTTCTATTTCCTTGGGAGACTGACCTAAGAAAACATTAGTATGATTTATGTCAGAGAATACATTGCCGATGTTCTCTTCTGGGAGTTTGATAGTGTCATGTCTTATATTTAATTCTTTAAGCTATTTTGAGTTTATTTTTGTGCATGGTGTGAGGGTGTGTTCTAACTTCATTGATTTACATGTGGCTGTCCAATATTCCCAACACCACTTGCTGAAGAAACTGTCTTTTCTGCATTGTATATTCTTGCCTCCTGTGTCAAAGATTAATTGACTGTAAGTATGTGGATTTATTTCTGGGCTCTCTCTTTTCCATTGATCCATATGTCTGTTTTTGTGCCAAGTATTGGTCATCTTGGTGTTGTCCTAATTCCCTTAAGCTTTCTTCCCTCCTTTTCATTCTTTTTTATTTTTGCTCCTCTGATAGATGCATTCCATGCATTTCAACTTTACTATCCTTTCTTCTGCTTCATCTAGTCTTCTTCTGAACCCCTTTATTGTATTTTTCTAATCAATTATTGTATCTTTCAGCTCTATGATTTCTACTTGGTACTTTCTTATATTTTCTCTTTGTTGAAATTCTCACTTTGTTCATGCATTGTTCTCCTGCCCTTAGTGAGCATCATTATGACTGTAATTTTGAACTTTCTTATCAGGTAAATCACTTATCTGTGTTTCATGATGATCTTTTTCTGGGGTTTAATCTTGTTCTTTAGTTTAGAACATATTCCTCTGTTTCTTCATTTTCTATGAATCACTTTTTTTCTCTGCATTAGACAAAACAGCCACCTCTCCCAGTCTTGAAGGACTAGTCTTATGTAGGAGATAAACCTTATTGTTTAACCCTGCCCTAGATCTCACAGAGTTTTTTGATAGTCCAAGAAGCTTTCTTTGTTATTAGTGGCTCATGGTGTGTGTCACAACTTGTTAGTGCCTAAAAGGGAGGATCTCAGTCTGCATCTAGATGTAGGCTGATTGGAAGTCCGACCTTCAGGCAGCAGCTTGAGTTATGCAAATATACCTCCTTAAGGGGATGACTGGGAGATAGGTGTTTATCTCTGCTTTTTCTGCACTTATCCCTGAGGGGATTAGCCATCAAGTAGTGTTTCTTTGTTTGCTACCATCCTGTTGAACCTGTGAACACAAGCCCCACTGTCCATCAGAATCAGTCAATCAAAGGGCATCCCCTGGGTGGCAACCACAAAAATTGCAACATCAAACATATATTCAAGCTTCTTTGTGGCAGATACCAGTGACCTGGAGTGAGGCAGAGGGATATCACAAAGATGGCATCCACTGGCCTCCATGGTCTTTGCAGAGTATTTCCTTTGGCCCCTGGATGTGTGTTTAAATAGAACTCTGCCCCTTAGACTGAAGCTTTTAAGAGAAGCAAATAGGCCTCTTTCATGGAAAGACTGGACACATTTCAATCTGCTGCCTCTGTGCTATACCCTGGGGAGGTTAGCCACCATGAGTCATTATGAGTCCTTTAAGAACTGTTTCTCAGTTCACTGTAGCCTTGTGGGGCTTGTGAACACAAGCCTCATTGGCTTTCAAACTATATTGTTTGGGGCCCATCTTTCAGGTGTAGGTCTTAAAATTTGGATGCCCGATGTGTAGTTCACACCTTCAGTCCTCAGGGAGAAGACAGAAGTTGTGACTTCTGGTAAAAAGAAATAATTAGAAAAAAGAAGTAGTTGTGACTTTCATTTATTGGTCACTGAACTGTGTGTGGTTTATGGTGAGATTGTTTCTTGGTCTCCCTTACCTGTTTCAGTGTGAGTTGTTTCTTGATGTGTAGGAGTCACTCAGCTAGTTTTCGGTTTTCTATCAGAAGGAATTATTCCACATGCAGCTGTAGATTCAGTGTACCCATGGGAGGAAGTGAGTTCAGAATCTTGCTATATTGCCCTCTTGAACCAGAATTTAGTTCTTGTTTTATTTTAAATCTGGTTTCCTAATGATCACCCCTGGGTCAGTATAATTTAGCCATCATCCAACAATTGGTAAGAAGATTTTCTTAAATGCCTTACCTATACTTTTTCTACCATTTAACAAGGGGGTTTATGTGATAAGGTATGTCTTCAACCTTCAGTCTTTTATTTTCTCCTTGCATAGGGTCTCAAGATCTGCCAGAAGTAACTTGTCTTTTACCATGCACCATTCAAATCCTGAGGAACATATCTGAGCTTTACTATATCTCCTATGGCTATCTAGTTTTCCAGAATTTCCTCTTGAATTCTTGGCTAGGCTGTTATTTTCTGCAACTAAAATCACAGTCTTAAGCAGGTGTGATATTGCCAGCTGATTATATTGTTTTTGGTAATGCCGTAGGGTTAGAGGATTTTTCCACCCTGAGATGAAATCAAATAGATGCAATACCCTGGGCATAGAAATTTCCCAGTGAGCTTCAAGTTGGGTCAAAATATTACCTGTGCTCTGGGGTTGATGTATTTAAAGCAGCTGCAAAAGAGATTAGTTGTCTCCATTAACTTTGAGGCCATTGGCTTTTACAGCTACTGCACCACTGAAGTTGTTAGTGTGGGGAATGCAAATAACCCCAAATTTAAAAAATTTTTAAAGATTAAAAAATTTAAAGTCCCACCATTTTACCAAGGATCATTAGTTTCTCTGGGATAGGTAATTTGCAGTTCAATCTCCGATTCTGATTAATTTCCAGAGTTCTGGAATGGTTGGTTTTAGTTGTTTAGCCAGTAATTTTCATGGTTTTTGTGGGAGAGTTCACTAAGGTCCTTACTCTATCATACTGGAAGTCAATCTTTATGTAGCCCTTTGTACTCTGTTCCAGCACAGCTTGTGGGGACAAGTGGCCCACTAGTGTAGATGCCTGAGGTAAGTGGATTGGGTGAGCTAAAGAAAGGCCCATGTGTCCACAAGTAGCTGCAACAAAGAGGAGCTGATCCAGGTGGCTGAGGATTCATTCTATCTTTGTTCTAAGAGGCTGTGCAATCAGAGAAATCTGCAAAACTCTGGACATGGTATCTCAACAACTGATTATCAATATCATTTTAGCTTGAGTAGTAAAAGAGGGCACAAAGTAGATGATTTATTTGTTTATTTTTGTAGCAAATTCTTTTGGAACCCTGGGAAATACTCCCTTTGCCTGTCAATAATAGCACTTGTAACTGTGATGAAAAATTCTCATGCTTGGCTATGGTTTCCTGGTTCAAGTGCCTGCCACATCTGTAAGCTTTTCTTTCCTTGGAGCTCTAAAATGTCACTCAGCCAAAACACAGTATCAGCCCAGGAGAAAATAGGAGTTAAATCCATAAAGGATAACTCTCACCAGTGGATGATGAGTCAGTGCATAAATGGCTCAATCTCCCATTCTCCAGAGGGTCAATCGTGAAGGTGCTTTGGGAAATGGAATTAGTAAAGAGTCTTCTCAGACATCATGAGTAACTGAGGATAGATGGCCATGAACTCCTGAGTACAGCCCCATGTGAGGACAATAGGTGAATAGGCAGTGAGGGTCATGCTTAGGCTTAGACAATGGAAAGATTACCAAGAGTATAGGGACTGGGGTAGGCAACAGTAGTCTGGTGGTGGCCCATACACTGTTACATGGTACTTCATTTTCTAAAAGTTTCTACCCATTAAGTAGACATTAGAGGAAATAGTTAAGCTTTCAGAGGAAAACTATTAGACCTTGGCAAAGAATATAGTGGATCTGGGGAAGAAACATGAGAGTTCACTGAGAGAACTATGTTTATTTTAGGGAGGTTGCTTAGCTGCCTTTAGATTCTGAGTAACAAATGTTTAATGTTGCCACCTGAAAGTCCAGGTTTTGCTGTGATAAATGACTGAACACAACTGAAAATGTACTTTTCTAATCTAAACAGGTTACAGGACAATTTTGCAAAACATTGCATCTATTTGTATAGAGATTAAGCCAAAATATGGGTTTATTTCTTTTCCGATGATGTTTCATACAAGAGGAATCTTGTTATTCCTGAATGCAAACAGAAAGTTAAGGTAGCAATTCGAAAATAGAAACAGATAAGTAAATACAGACCTACTCCATCTCTTCTCAGGAAGAAGAAAAGAAGATGTACTTTATCTTAAATGGCTGTTACAGGAAGCACTGAGCAACTTTTAACGATGGTGAATTAACTTATGGTTGATAGGACATTCATTACACCATGGTTAATTGGAATGAGCTTATCTGGCACTTGAAGCTTTTTGTCCTTCAAAACAGGATTGGTCAGTGGGTCCTAGTTCCTTTGACACTGCAGGTTCCCAGGGAGATTGAGTTCTGGTTGCCCTCATAGCTACCCTTCCTTGTCTCTCTCTTCATTATCTCCGTCCTTGTCCCATATTCCCTGCTCCTCCCCTTCAGATCTTGGAATCATTTTCCAAAACAATGACCTGCAGCCCAGTCCCTGTCTCAGGATCACTTTTCTATGCCAATCAAATTAGATGGTCTCCATCCCATTCATAATGCCTGTAACTATCCTGCCTCCCTGAATAATTACCTGTGGGGCAATAAATTTAACCCAGGTCTTGTTCAATCTGTGACTATTCTGTTGCTCTTTTTCTTACTTCTGACTTCCTGACTACTCTTTCAATCTTTATTTTTGGCAACTCAGTTTCATGTTACAAGTTCAAGGCAAAATTTAGTGCTGGGCAATAAATAAGATTCTCAACAAAAGCTTTGTGAGGAATAAAGAGAAATTGTCCATTGGAAGATGATCTTGCTTTTAAGTGAACTTGTCTTTACAGCCTAGGAGTACCCTAACAAGCCACTAGGGACTACCAATTCAGTCACTGCCTATTCCACATCATCATCAATCTTTTTTTTTTTTAATCTACTCCTTCTATCTTGTTTTCTAGGTTTACTAATCTCTAATACAGGCCCATCTCTTTGCCACCTGTAACTGGAATTCTATACCCAGAGCATTTGATGGAATTGTTGGTCATGAACCAGATGTTTTTCATCTTCTCAATAAATAACTGAGTAGAACAGAATTCTCTTAGGTAAGGCTCAGTATGCTGGAGAGCTAAGGAATTCCCCCAGGGAAGTTTGTTGCCATCCAAGAGTTTATAGTTCTTAACTAAACTGAGATACCATTTAATCTTCACTGCCTAGATGATCTTTGATGCACAGTAGGTATTGGTTCACATTTCTACCACATACATGAACCTCCCCAATTTAGACGTTAATTCCAAATGGTTTTACACCATTACAATATACTCATAAGTAGAGAGAAGATAAAGTTTAAGGTAACTGTAAACTTGTTTCTAAAATGGACCACACTGCCTTTTATGTAAAAAATCTTTAACATATACTTTATAACCTGTATAATTAAATTTAACTGCATGTGTGTTAATTTCTTGACAGTAAGTGCTTAACTTTTATTTTTTCTTTCAGTTTTATTGAGACATATAGCACTGTATAGGTTTAAGGTTTGCAGCATAATGACTTGATTTACATATACTGATATGATAACCACAATAAGTTTACTTAACATCTATTATCTCATATAATCTTAAAAAAATTATTTTTCCTTGTGTTGAAAACTTTAGGATCTGCTCTCTTGGCAACTTTTAAATAGGCCATACAGCAGTGTTAGCTATAGTTATCATGCTGTACATTATACCCCCAGTACTTATTTGAAGTCTGTACCTTTTGACCACATTCACCCAATTGCCTTACCTCCCACCCCCAACCTCTGGTAACCACAAATCTGATCTGTTTTTCAATAAGTTTGTTTGTTTTGGTCCCACCTGTAAGTGAAATCAAGTAGTTTTTGTCTATCTTTTTCTGACTTACTTCACTTAGCATAATGCCTTCAAGGTCCATCCATGGTGTCACAAACAGCAGGACTTCTTTCTTTCTTTTTTTTTTTTTAATGACTGAACAGTTTTTCAGTGTGTGTGTTACCAATATCTGGTTAGGTCATATTTTCTTTATTCATTCATCTGTTGATGAACATGTAGAGGTTGTTTCCTTGTCTTGGCTATTGTAAATACTGCTGCAATGAACATGGGGGTGCAGATATCACTTTGACCTAGTTATTTCATGTTCTTTGCATATGCACCCAAAAGTGGAATTGCTGGATCATATGGTAGTTCTATTTTTAATTTTTTGAGGAGCCTCCATACTGTTTTCCATAGTGACTGCACCGATTTACATTCCTACCAACAGTGTACAAGAGTTCCATTTTCTCCACATTCTCATCAGTGTTTATTATCTCTTGTCTCTTTGATGAAAGCCATTCTAACAGGCATGAGGTGATATCTCATTGTGGTTTTGATCTGCATTTTCCTAATGATTAGTGATGTTGAGCATCTTTTCATGTACCTGTTGGCTATCTGTATGCCTTCTTTGGAAAAATGTCTATTCAGGTCCTTTGTCAAAATTTTAATCAGATTATTTGGGGTTTTGCCATTGAGTTGTATGAGTTCTTTATATATTTTGGATATTAACCCCTTATCAGATATATGGTTTGCAGATATTTTTTCCCATTCCCCATAGGTTGTCTTTTTACTTCGTTGATGGTTTATTTGCTGTGCAGAATTTTTTTAGTTTGATGTAGTCCCACTTGTTTATTTTTAATTTTGTTGCTTGTGCTTCAGGTCTCATATCCAAAAAAATTATTACCAAGACCCATGTCAAGGAGCTTTATTCCTATGTTTTCTTCTAGGAGTTTTATCATTTCAGGATTTAGAATTTAAGTCTTTAAACCTCGTTGAGTTAGTTTTCATGAGTGGTTAAAATAGGGGTCTAGTTTCCTTCTTTTACATGTGAGATTTTCCCAGCACTATTTATTGAAGAGACTGGCCTTCCTCAATGAGTATTAATGACTCCCTTGTCAAATACTATTTGACTGTGGATGCATGGGTTTCTCCTGAGCTCTCTGTTTTGTTCCATTGGACTATGTCTGTTTTCATGCAAGTACCACACTATTTTGCTTACTACAGCTTTATAATATAGCTTGAATCAGAAAGTGTGATACCTCCCACTTTCTTCATTCTGAGGATTGCTTTGACTATTCAAGGTCTTTTGCATTTCTACATAAATTTTAGGATTTTTTATGCTACTTCTGTAAAAAAAAAAAAAAAAAAAAGCATTGGAGTCTTGATAGGGATTGCATTGAATCTATATATGACTTTGGAAGTATGGACATTTTAACAATATTCTTTCAACCTAAGAACATAAGATAGCTTTCCATTTATTTGTCTTCTTCCATTTCTTTCATCAATGTCTTATAGTTTTTAGTGTAGAAACCTTTCACCTCCTTGGTTAAACTTATTCCTAAGTTTATTTTGATGCTATTGCAAATGGGACCATTTTCTTTATTTCTTTTTCAGATATTTACTGGTGTATGGACACTACTGATTTTTGCATATTAATTTTGTATCCTGCAATTTTACTGAATTCAGTTATTAGATCTAACAGTTTTGAGGTGGAGTCTTCAGGATTTTCTAATGTATTATCTTGTCATCTGAAATTAGAGACAATTTTACTTCTTCCTTTCCAATTCTGATGACTTGTATTTCTTTTTCTTGCAGATTGCTCTGGCCAGGACTTCCAGTACTATGTTGAATAGGAGTGGTGAGAGTGGACACCCTTCTCTTGTTTCTGATCTTGGAGGAAAGGTTTCAACCTTTTGATATTAGCTGTGGACTTGTCATATACACACTTTATTATATCGAGGTATGTTCCTTCTATGGCTAATTTGTTAAGACTTTTTATTATGAACAAATGTTGAATTTTGTAAAATGCTGTTTCTTTACCTATTGAGCTGATCATATGATTTTTTTCCTTCATTCTATTAATGTTATGTATCACATTGATTGATTTTCATACGTTGAGCCATTCTTGCATCCCATGATAAATCCCACTTGAACATAATGATCCTTTTAATGTGCTGAATTTGGTTTGCTAATATTTTATTGAGAATGTTTTTCAACTATATTCATCAGTGATATTGACCTGTAGTATTTTTTTTCCTTTTTTTGTAGTGTCCTTATCTGACTTTGGTATCAGGGTAATGCTGGCATTATAAAGTAAGTTTGGGCATATTCCCTCCTCTTTGATTTTTTTGGAAGAGTTTGAGAAGAATTAGTGTTAATTCTTTAAGTCTTTGGGAGAATTCACCAGTGAAGCAAGCTGCTGCTGGACTTTTCTTTGTTTGGAGAGTTCTGATTACTAACTCAATCTCCTTACCAATATTTGGTCATATCAGATTTTCTATTTCTTCCTGGTTCAGTCTTGGCAGGTTGTATGTTTCTAAGAATTTTTCCATTTATTCTAGGTTCTCCAGTTTGTTGGTATATAGTTATTTACAGTGGCCTCATGATTCTTTGTATTTCTTTGGTATCTGTTATAATGTCTCCTCTTTTGTTTATAATTTTGTTGGTTTGGATCCTCTTTTTTTACTCTTTGGTTAATCTAGCTAAAGATTTGTCAAATTTGTTTGTCTTTTCAAAGAACCAACTCTTAGTTTTGTTAATTTTCCTATTGTTTTCCTGTTTCTCTATTTTATTTATGTCTCCTCTAATCTTTATTACTTTCTTCCTTCTATTAACTTTGTTGTAAGTTTGTTCTTTTTGCTCTGATTCCTTGAGGTGTAGGTTAGGTTGTTTATTTGAGATCTTTCTTGATTCTTAGTGTACGTGTTTATTGGTATGAACTTCCCTCTTAGAACTGCTCTTGCTGCATCCTTTAAGTTTTCATATACTGTGTTTCAGTTTTCACTTGTCTCAAAATACTTTTTTTTGGGGGGGGGGCTGCTGTGTATTTTTTAAACTTTTTGAACCATTTTTGTATTGAAATATAGTTAGGTTACAATGTTGTGTTAGTTTAGGTGTACAGCAAAGTAATTTAGTTATACATATATCTATTTCTTTTTCAGATTCTTTTCCACTGTAGGTTATTACAGGATATTGAATATAGCTCCCTGTGCTATACAGTAGGTCCTTGTTGTTTATCTACTGTATATAGAGTAGTGTGTATATGTTAATCCCAAACTCCTAATTTATCCTCCCCCCTGCCCTGACCTGGCTATCCCCTTTGGTAACCATAAGTTTGTTTCATATGTCTGTGAATCTATTTCTGTATTGTGAATAAGTTCATTTGTATCATTTTTTTAGATTCCACACGTAAGTGATATCATATGATGTTTGTCTTTCTCTGACTTACTTCACTTAATATGATAATCTCTAGGTCAAAATACTTTTTAATTTCCCTTTTAGTTTCTTCTTTGATCCATTGGCTGTTCAGCAGTGTTGTTTGATTTCCATATATTTGTGAATTTTCCAGATTTTCTCTTTTTACTTTTTCTAGTTTTATACCATTGTGATCAGAGAAGTTACTTGGTATGATTTCAATATTCTTGAATTTAGTAAGATTTGTTTTGTGGCCTAACAAATGGTATCCTGGAAAATGTTTCACCTATGCTTGAGAAATGTGTATTCTGGTATCGTCAGAATGTTCTCTATATGTCTGTTAGGTTCATTTAATTTATAGTGTTGTTCAGTGTACTATTTCCTTAGTGATTCTCTGTCTGGATGATATATTCATTGTTGAGACTGGGTTACTAAAGTCCCCAACAATTATTGTATTGCTGTTCATTTCTCCTTTTAGCTCTGTTAATTTTTGCTTTATATAGTTGGGTGCATAAATGTATAGAATTGTTTTATAGTCTTGATGGGGTGACTCTTTAAAATTTTCCTTTTTTAGCCATTTTTAGTTTCAAGTCTATGTTATCTAAGTATAGACACCTCTGGTTTTCTTTCTTTCTTCCTTCCTTTCTCCCTCCCTCCCCCTCTCTTTTGTTCCTTCTTTCTTTCTTTCTTTTGTTTGTTACCATTTGCTTGAAATATATTTTTCTATCCTTTCACTCTCAGTTTATGTCTGTTATTGAGGCTAAACTGAGTCTCTTGTAAGCAGCATATTGATATTTCTTGTTTTTAAAAAAATCCATTCAGATATTTCATGTCTTTTGATTGTGGAATTTAATCCACTTACATTTAAAGTAATTATGTAAGGACTTACTATTGCCATTTAGTTAATTGTTCTGGCTGTTTTGTAGATTCATTGTCTTCTTATCCTGCTGTCATTTTTCTGTGTTTTGATGTCTTCTGATATCTATGTGCTTTGATGTTCTTGCTCTTTTGTGTTATTACAGCTTTTCCCCTTGTAGTTACCATGAGGCTTACATAAAATATCTTAAAATGTTAACACCCTATTTTAACTGATAACTTCAATAGCATTTCTAAACTTTAAACTTTTACTTCTCCCTTCATATTTTTGGCTATTGATGTTACAGTTTATATATTTTTTTCATTTTATTTATCCAATAATATTATTTTAGTTATGGTTATTTTTATACATTTTTTTAACTTTTAAGAGTACTAAGTGTATTATGCACTACCATTACCATATTACAGAATCTAACTTTGACTATGTATTTACCATTACCAGTAATTTTTACACTATGTTCTCTTTTTATGATGTTAATTAGCATTCTTTTACTTCTATGCAATGAACTCCCAGTAGCATTTCTGGTAAGGCAAGTCTGGTGCTGATGAACTCCCTCAGCTTTTGTTTTCTACAGAAAGTGTTTTTTATCTTCATTTATAAAGGACAGCTCTGCCAGGTATAGACTTCTTGAGTGACATTTTTTTCTTTAATATTTTGAATATATCAATCCATTCTTTCCTGACCTGAAAAGTATCTGTTGAAAAATCTGCTCATAGTCTTATGGGAGTTCTCTTGTGTGTAATTTATGTCTTTTCTCTTGCTGCTTTCAAGATCTTTGACATTTGACATTTCAGTTATAATGTGTCCTGGTGTAGCCCTATTTAGGTTCAGACTTTTTGGGATACTTTGGGCCTCATGGATCTGGATGCCCATTTCCTTCCCCAGTTTTGAGAGGTTTTTAGCCATTATTGTTTTAAATATACTTTCTGTCCCTTTCTCTTTCTCTTCTCCTTCTGGAATTCCCAAAATGTAGATCTTGTTTCTTTTGATTGTGTCCAGTAAGTTCCAGTGGCTTTCATCACTTTTTTCATTCTTTAATCTTTTTGTTCATCTGCATGAATAATTTCAAATGCCTTCTAGGTCACTTATTCTTTCTGCTGTGTGGCATAATCTGCTCTTGAAGCTCTCTACTGAAATCTTCAGTTCAGTCCTTGTGTTTTTCAACTGTAAGATTTTTTTTAATGATTCTCTTTTTGTTGAACTTCTTGCTTTGTTCCTGCATTGTTTTCCTAATTTTATATAATTATGTTGGTGTGCTCTTGTAGTTCACTAAACTTTTTTAAATTAATTTATTTTATTTTTGTTTATTTGTGGCTGTGTTGGGTCTTCATTTCTGTGTGTGGGTTTTCTCTAGTTGCGGCGAGTGGGGGCTACTCTTCGTTGCAGTGCACAGGCTTCATTGTGGTGGCTTCTTTTGTTGTGGAGCATGGGCTCTAGGCATGCGGGCTTCAGTAGTTGTGGCACACGGGCTCAGTAGTTGTGGCTCACAGGCTGTAGAGCGCAGGCTCAATAGTTGTGGTGCATGGGTTTAGTTGCTCCGTGGCACGTGGGATCTTCCCAGACCAGGGCTCAAACCTGTGTCCCCTGCATTGGCAGGTGGATTCTTAACCACTGCACCACCAGAGAAGCCCTTCACTAAACTTTTTTTCAGAGAATTATTCTGAATTCTGTTGTCAGTTTATAGATCTCTATTTCTTTAGGGCCAGTTATTGGAGATTTATTAGATTTCCTTGGTGGTGTAATATTTACCTGATTTTTTGTGATCCTAATGTTGGTATCTGAACATTTGAGTAAGCACTTTCCTTTCCTAGACTTCACTGGTTACTTTGGGGGAGAGAGTTCTTTACCAGTCTGCTTGCTTGGAGGTCTGGATGTGTCAGTTGGCAACATCCTTGGGCCAGTAGGGCTTTTTATCAGCCTCTATTTTGGGACAAGGCCACTGATCATGCTCCGAAGTCAGGAATTGGGTGCTTCTGGCTGAGAACAGACTGTTGCTTTGTTTCCTTGCTGAAGTGAGCCTGTAGTTTGGGCTCCACAGTTGCCTCAGTTCTCTGGTCAGGCGTCCTAGATGGCAGAATTGGATACTATACTCAGTTGTGAGTGGGGCTATGAATTAGCTTCCCTGCCCTGGTGGAACAGCAGAATGAATCCCAAAGCCTATACAGCTCATTGTTTGGGGACCTAAATCAGGCAAGACTGCACTGAATTCCCTGGACAGATGAGGCTACCAGTTTTACTCTGCAGATGGGAAAAGTGCCAGGCTATGTTCTCTATTCGAGTGCCACTGAAAGCAAGCCCATAGGATAAGATAGGCAGCTTCCCAGGTGCTCTGGTTAGGTCCCCTGGCTGTGTGGGCTGAAGTCTATATTCTGTAGTGAGTAGGGATATTAATTAGTTTCCCTGCCCAGGCAGGGCTCCATGTAGGTCCCAAGGCTGGCAATGCTCTTATTTGGGGATCAGACTAGACAGAACTATGTGCCAAGATCTGTGACCTGATGGGCCAGTGTCCTAGCTCTGCAGATGGATAGGGCTGCTGGCTGGGTTCTCTGCTTAATTGCCCTGTAATTAAAGTTGCAACATAGGCTTCTGAGATGCCAGAAGCTCTGGTTCAGTTGCCTCGTTAGGAGGGTTGGAAGCTGTATTCAGCTATGGGCAGATTATGGATTAGCTTTCCTGATGAGGTGGGGGTGGGCAGCATAAGGGGGTTGCGCAGAAAAGCCACAAAGCTGGTAAGACTCTTGTCTGGGGACCTAATTAGGCAGACTTGTTCACCAAACTCTCTGGCCAGATGGGCTTACCAGCTTGTCTCTGCACACAGGCAGAGCCACTGGCTGGGCTTTCTGTTCAAGAGCTGCTGGGCCAAGCAGTTTCCCAGGTGTTCAGGTAAGATTTCCTGTGCATTCAGGTCTAGAAGCTACCCTCAGCAGTGGAGGAGGCTATGAATTAGCTCCCCTGCCCAGGTAGGGCAGCAGAACCAGTTCCAGGGCCAGAAAGTCTCTTTAAGGTCTTTTTTTTTTAAACATCTTTACTGAGGTATAATTGCTTTACATTGTTGTGTTAGTTGCTGCTGTATAACAAAGTGAATCAGCTATACATATAAATATATCCCCGTATCTCCTCCCTCTTTCGTCTCCCTCCTACCCTCCCTATCCCACCCCTCTAGGTGGTCACAAAGGACCGAGCTGATCTCCCTGTGCTATGCGGCTGCTTCCCACTAGCTATCTTTAAGGTCTTGACTCAAGTAGAACTGTGCCCCAAATTCCATGGCCAAATAGGTTTGCCTGCTTTGCTCTGCTGATGGGCAGTGCTATGGGCTGGGCTCACCACTTGAGTGAGGCTTGGCTGAGCAGCTTCCCAGGTGTTATGGCCAGGCTTTCCTGTAGGGTGGAGCCAGTAGCTACCCTCAGCAGTGGGTAGTGACTTAGCTCTGCTTTCTGGGTGGATGGAGGGTCAGACCAGGCTCCAGGGCCATCAATGCTCTTTGAGGTCCCTTCCTGGTCAGATTGCACAACTATCTTGGATCTGCTGATAAGCAAAGCTGCTGGTTCAGACTGCTACTTGGGTGCTGATAGTGTGCCAAGATCCAAGCACTGGTTGTTGCACACCCCTCCCCCATCTCTGTCACAATCCAGTCCCCAATGGTCAAGGTCCACAGATTAATTATGGTCTCCATGAGGTGAGACTGGAATGAGACTTTCAAGAAGCAACTCAGTGCTGCAGGAGGTAGATGTCCACCTGGACTCTTTTCCCACTGGAGGAACATAGGCTTAGGGGAGACCTCTCAGTGTGGCACTGTGCTGGCCTGTATGAAGGGCAATGTAGTCAATGTGTAGCTGTTCCTCTTACCCTTCTAATGTGGTCCATCTTGGTCTCTGTGCAGTGTGTTGGGAGGCTGCATCATTCTCACCCCTGCTGTGTTCTAGGTTATTCTCAATGGTATCTTGTCCACGAATAGTTGTTAGTTGTTGTTCTTGTGAGGGGGAATAAAGTTGGGAATGACCTATGTTGCCATGTTAGTCATGTCCACATGCTTAAATTTTAAAATAAGACTCAGAATTTGGAATCATCTTTTTGCATATTTCTTGTATGCCTGGATATTGATGAACATCCTCAGTAAGATGCATAAGCAGATTAGGAATGAATCTTTAGAAGTGAACTGTGATTCTTTGTATGGATAAAACTTTTCTGTAAGAAAGTCTAGGCTGTGTGTAGGCTCCAGAGCCTGACTGAGTCTAAAGAAGTATGACTTTTCCAAGCCTCATGGTAGGTCAATTTGAGTCACATTTGCCCCTCCATCCAGTTACCTCAGTGAAATATCAAGGCTAATGCCACCTTGGCAGAACATCTGGGTAATAGAGTTGCATGCCTTAGGGCCACAAATCTGAAAGCAGAGATACCTATTTTATCAATATTTGGAACATTAAGGATACAGCATTAACTGTGCCATGGTTTGTTCTTTCAGATTCTTAGTCTGGATCTCATGTCCATGAACAGTCCAAGTATCAGAGCAGGTAAATTGTAATATCCTCTGCTCTTCCATATTGGCTTCATTCTGCAAGCTTATCATTCCCACATCTCTAGAGTCTACCTGTTTCTCCAAGCAATTTGGAACTAGTCTCTTCATAGCAGGTAGCATCATCTGTATTTCATTGTAAAGGAAGCTAAAGTTCTGTCCCTGAGGTTATTGTCAAGATCAAAGGTGCTGGGAGGGGGAGGGCGGGGGTCTGTGGGGGAGACTGCAGCGGCCAGTTATGAATACCAGAACCACATTCTCTGGCTCTGCAAAATATTCAGCAAAAATATATGAATTAATCCCATGGCCACCCCCCTGGGATCCTGGTTGCAAATAGGAAGCTGGCTAATTCATATTATCTCTACTACATTTCCTTAGAACAAACTGAATATGGCAAGATCAATTTCAATCTCTAGTACTATCAAGAGTATAGTGTGGAATTGAAAGTATATACTTCCTAAGTGAGATTCAAACATTCTGTAAACTCAACTATCCACATAGAAAATAGGTATCTATGAGAGAAAAATGTTATGTCCTTTCACAAATATTTTAATATACCTGTTGTATATACACACATGGGTAATGCAGGTCAAAGATTAGGGCAACACTGATTAGCAATATATGCTTTACATTTGTGAGTGAAAGTAAAACATATGCCCCCAGATATTAGAATGTAGCAAGAAGAGAAATTTGGGAAACTTAACACAAGACAAATAATCAGTTGTGGAATGTCATAAGAAATTAAAGTAAATGCACTAAAACTTTATATAGCACAGAATAAAATGACCTTTATTATGTTCAATTTTTAAGACTAAATGTGAATGATATAGTGAACAAAGATATCTAAATGTAAATGTATTTTAAATGATTTACTTCAAACTTAAAGGAATAATAAAGTTCATGATGTACAGTTGACCCTTGAACAACACAGGTTTGAACTGCATGGATCCACTTATACATGGATTTTTTTTCAATAAATATATACTATATAGTACTACACGATCAGCAGTTGGTTGAATCCATAGATGCAGAACTGCAGATACAGAGGGCTGACTGTAAAATTATATGCATATTTTTGACTGTGTAGAGGGTGGGTGCCTCTAAAACCTTCTGTGTTCAAGGGTCACCTGTAGTTATGTGATAGGGAGTTACATGGGCTATGGAAAGAACACATAGATAAATTATTCACACTAACTGCTGGATTGGAAATTTGGTCCCATGGATTTTGTTGTGGCATGCTTTTTTATAAATAAGAAATTAAAACCAGGTTATATGCCCTATATATTTAATAAAAACACAACTGCTTTTGTTTATACACTGCCCTCTAATTAGATTACATTTGTCTTCTCACATGGCAAAAGATTTCACTTATCAATGATTCCCATCTGTAAGTGCAGCTTCTCCTTTGACTGTTGGATTATTGTAGGCACTGTGTGGTTCATGCTCCACAGACCTTCTTGCAGCAGGGAGTGAGTGATACGTCCCACCAGGGTGTAACAGTCAGGGATTTGTAGGTACTTGAAGACCCCCGCCTGCCTTGTGGCTGTATTGGAACCAGCATCATGCTTGTATAATCTCTTACAAGTTATGATTTGTGGCTTAGAAATCTCCTTTTTCAATATCAATCTCATATTTTGCACTTTCTAGATCTTCTAACACTATGTAAAGTGACAATTAACTGGGAATTACCACAACTGATCCAGTCCTTATTATAACTACAGTACATTCGGACAGTGCTTTTTCAAGATGGACCTTTTGCATTTGTTTTTGACCAGTCCACCTTATTTATTTTTGTTCACATGCTCCTATAGTTTTCAACTTAGTACATCACACCCAGAGGATTATTTTGTCCCTGAAAGCCATTTGTGCACCTTCCCCTAGAGTCTTACAGTATCTTCCCAAGCCAGAAAAGATGAAAATCCTGAGCAGAGCACCACAGGAAGAAAAATGTCTGAAAACTATTCTTATGAGATGTAATTTGCTTACTCTTTGATCTTCTCTATTAAATGACTGCTTTATAATCACTACATCAGATTTTCCAGTTCAGTTCTTGTATACTCCTATTTACTCATGTTTTCCCTTGTCTACTAAATAAATGTAGCTTGACTCCACTGCAGAAGAGACCTTAAGCTGTTATTATAGGAGTTATCTGATGAAATATTGGTTTGGCCAAAATGTCCGTTTGGTTAGTGAATACATTGTTCAATAAAGATCTTTGTGAAAATGAAAACTGCTCGAAACCGAACGAACTTTTTGGCCAACCTGACACTTTCATGTAGCACTATATTCTTCCAAAAATTAGTCTGATATACTGTGTAAACTTTGATATACAGTTCTTAAAGACATTACTGGTACTCCTCCATGACTGCCTCTAATATCTAGGTCAGCCCTGAAGGGGAGATCATTTACTTATAGACACATGACATTCATGCTAAAGGGCTAATACAGCTGCATAAAGTTTTACCTTCTGTTTGTAGACCAGTGGCCACCATATCTGTGTGGCCTTTGTGTTCTTCTGCAGCAAAATGATATTTTTGTACTTTCATGAAGTTACAAGAGGAATATAATTTGGATGCACCCTTGTCCCAGGCCCCTAGGGGCAAAGGGTGTTTTCTAACGGAATATATCTAAATGATTTTGAGACAGGGTCAGTGTCTATGGTAGCTTCCAAAGTGACTTGAGTCAATAGATCACAGATGCAATAACAATTCTGCTACAATTAAATTCAAAGACAACAATAAATCTGATAATTTCTAAGGTTCCAGTTCAAGACGGCAATGTAGAAGGCTCCTGAACTCACCTCCTCCCATGGACACACTGAATCTATAGCAACATACAGAAAAATTCCCTCAGTGAGAAGAAAAAAAACACACATAAAAATGGGTAGGAGAGGCTGATTCACAATCTCACCATAAACTCCACCTCCAGCCTGATGACACACAACCAAGAGGGAACTCACAACTTCCAGCTTCTCCTTGAGGAGTGAAGAATTTGGACCCTGCATCTGGTGCCCCAACTTTTAAAACTACCACCTGAGAGATTGGCCTCCCAAACATCTAATTCTCAGAGCCAACAAGGCTTGTGTCCATAAGACCCACAAGGCTACAGCAATCTAAGAGAGTTTGTTTTTTAAAAACTGAGGTAACTTTGACTTATAACATTATATAAGTTCCATGTATACAATATATTTTGACTTCTGTGTATGCTACAGGATGATCACCACCAAAAGTTTGGTTTCTGTTAGTCACCATACAGCTGACCCCTTTTACCTGTTTTGCCCTCCCATCACCCTTTCCCTCTGGTAACTACTACTCTGTTCTCTGTATCTATGTGTTTGTTTCTGTATGGTTTGGTTTGTTCCTTTATGCATTTACTTACTTAATATTGCACATTTGAATGAAATCATAAAGTAATTCTCCATCTGACTTATTTCACTTAAAATACTACTCTAAAGTTTCATCTATGTTGTTGTAATGGCAAGATTTCATCTTTTTATGGCTGAGTAGTATTCCATTATGTGTATATATGTATGTGTGTGTGTGTGAGATATATGTATATCCATTCATCTGTTGATGGGCACTTATGTTGTTTCTGTATCTTGGCTATTGTAAATAATGGTGCAGTGAACAAAGGGGTAATATATATCTTCTTGAATTAGTGTTTTCATATTCTTTGGATAAATATACAAAAGTAGAATAGCTGGATCATATCATAGTTATAGTCTTAATTTTTTGAGCAATTTCCACACTGTTTTCTACAATGATTGCACCAATTTACATTCCTACCAGCAGTGCATGAGGGTTCCCTTTTATCCACACTTGTTATTTCTTGGCTTTTTGATGTTAGCCATTCTAATGGGAATGAGGTGATATCTCATTGTGGTTTTTATTTTCATTGCCTTTAAAATGAGTGATAGTGAAAATCTTTTTATGTGCCTGTTGGCCATCTGCATGGCTTCTTTGGAAGACTGTCTATTCAGGTCCTCTGCCCATTTTTAAAATCATGTTGCTTGTTTTGTTGTTGATTTGTATGAGTTCTTTATATATTAATATTTTGGATATTAACCCCTTACTGGATGTGAGGTTTGTAAATATCTTCTTTTATTCGGTAGGCTCTTTTCATTTTGTTGGTGGTTTCCTTTGGCGTGCAGAAGGTTTTTAGTTTGATGTAGTCCCATTTGTTAATTTTTGCTTTTTATTTCCTTGCCTGAGGAGACATATACCAAAAAAAGTATTTCTAAGAGTGATGACAAAGAGCATGGTTTCTAGGAGTTTTATGGTTTGGGGTCTTATATTCAAGTCCTTAATACATTTTGAGTTGATTTTTGTGTATGGTATAAGATAGCAGTCTAGGTTTGTTTTTTGTTTGTTTTTTTGGCATGTGGCTGTCCAGTTCTTTAGCCCCATTTATTGAGGAAACTATTCTTTCTCTATTGTATGTACTTCTCTCTTTTGTCATAAATTAATTCTCCAAATAGGTGTGGGTTTATTTCTGGGGTCTCAGTTCTGTTCCACTGATCTGTGTGTGTTTTTCTGTCAATACCATGTTGGTTTTATTACTACAGTATTATAGTATAATTTGAAATCAGGGAGTGTTATATTTCACCGCTGCTTTGTTCTTTTTTTCTTTATTTTGGCTATTTGAGGTCTTTTGTGGTTCCATATAAATTATAGGATTTTTAAAATATTTCTGTGAAAGCTGCTCTTCAGATTTTGATAGGGATTGCACTGAATCTGTAGATTGCTTTAGGTAATATGGACATTTTAACAATTTTAATTCTTCCATTCCATGAGCACATATCTTTCTATTTCTTTGTGTCTTCTTCAAGCAATGTCTTATAGCTTTCAGTGTATAGGTTTTTAACCTCCTTGGTTAAGCTTATTTCTAGGTATTTTTGTGGTTGTTGTTGCAGTTGTAAATGGGATTGTTTTAATTTTACTTTCTGCAAGATTGTTGTTAATGTATAGTAATGCAACAGATTTTTATACATTGATTTTGTACCCTGCAATTTTACTGTATTTGTTCATTATTTTTAACAAGTTTTTAGTGGAGTTTTTAGGGTTTTCTCTATATAAAATCATGTCACCCACAATTAGTGACAGTTTTACTTCTTCCTTTCCAATTTGAATGCCTTTTACTTCTTGTGCTTGTGTATATAATTGCTCTGGCTAGTACATCCAATACTATGTTGAATAAGAGTGGCAATAGTGGGCATCCTTATCATGTATCTGATCTTACAGAGATACCTTTCAGTTCTTCATCACTGAGTATGATGTTAGCTATGGCTTGTTATACATGGCCTCTATTATTTTGAGGAATGTTCCTTCTATACCCATTTTACTGAGAGATTTTTTAAATGTAACTTGTTGTTGAATCGTGTCACATACTTTTTCTGCATCTATTGACATGATCATATGATTTTTAACTTCCATTTTGTTAGTTTGGTGTATAATATTGATTGATTTGCAGCTCTTGAACCATCCTTGCTCCCTGGAATGAATCCACTTGATCATGGTATGATCCTTTTTATATATTTTTGTATTTGGTTTGCCAATATAGTGTTGAGGATTTTTGCATTAATGTCCATCAGAGATAATGGACCATAATTTTATTTTTTGGGTTCTTCTTGTTGGGTTTTGGTATCAGGGTAATGTTGGACTTGCCAAATAAGTTAGGCAGCATTCTGTCCTCTTCATTTTTTTGGAAGAATTTGAGAAGGATAGATATTAAATTTTCTTTAAATGTTTGATAAAATTTATCTGTGAAGCTGTCTGGTCCTGCAATTTCATTTGGGGGGACATTTTTAATTACTGTTTTAATCCTACAAGTGATCAGTCTGCTCAGATATTCTATCTCTTCTAATTCAATCTTCTTTTTGTTATTGGGGTATAGTTGCTTTATAGTGTTCTGTTAGTTTCTGCTGTACAGCAAAGTGAATCAGCTATAAGTATACATATATCCCTTCTTTTTTGGATTTCCTTCTCATTTAAGTCACCACAGAGCACTGAGTAGAGTTCCCTGTGCTATACAGCAGGTCCATTAGTTATCTATTTTATACATAGTAGTGTATATATGTCAATCCCAGTCTCCCAATTCATCCCACCCTCCTACACCCTTGGTGTCCATACATATGTTCTCTACATCTGTGTCTCTATTTCTGCTTTCCAAATAGGTTCATCTGTACCATTTTTCTAGATCCATATATATGCATTAATATATGATATTTGTTTTTCTCTGACTTACTTCATTCTGTATGACTGTCTCTGGGTCCACCCACATCTCTACAAATGACCCAATTTTGTTCCTTTTTATGGCTGAGTAATATTCCATTGTATGTATGTACCATATATTCTTTATCAATTTTTCTGTCAACAGACATTTAGGTTACTACCATGTGCAGGCTATTGTAAATAGTGCTGCAATGAACATTGGGGTGCATGTGTCATTTTTAATTATGGTTTTCTCTGGATATATGCCCAGTAGTGGGATTGCTGGGTCATATGGTAGTTCTATTTTTAGTTTTTAAGGAACCTCCATACCTGTTCTCCATAGTGGCTGTATCAATTTACATTCCCACCAACAACCTATGAGGCTTCCCTTTTCTCCACACGCTTTCCACATTTATTGTTTGTAGATTTTTTGATGATGGCCATTGTGACCTGTGTGAGGTGATACCTCATTGTAGTTTTGATTTGCATTTCTGTGATAATTAGTGATGTTGAGCATCTTTTCATGTGCCTCTTGGCCATCTGTGTGACTTCTTTGAAGAAATGTCTATTTAGGTCTTCTGCCCATTTTTTGAATTGGATTGCTGGGTTTTTTTTTAATATTTATTTGGTTACACTGGGTCTTAGTTGTGGCAGGCAGGCTCCTTAGTTGTGGCATGTAAACTCTTAGATGCAGCATGCATGTGAGATCTAGTTCCCTGGTCAGGGATTGGACCTAGGCCCCCTGCATTGGGAGCATGGAGGCTTAACCACTGTGCCACCAGGGAAGTCCGAGTTGTTTGTTTCTTTTCAATAATGAACTGTATGAGCTGTTTGTATATTTTGGAGATTAATTCCTTGTCAGTTGCTTCATTTGCAAATATTTTCTCCCATTCTGAGGGTTGTCTTTCATCTTGCTTATGGTTTCCTTTCCTGTGCAAAAGCACTTAAGTTTAATTAGGTCCCATTTGTTTATTTTTGTTTTTATTTTCATTCCTCTAGGAGGTGGGTCAAAAAAGATCTTGCTGTGACTTATGTCAAAGAGTGTTCTTCCTATGTTTTCCTCTAAGAGTTTTATAGTGTCCAGTCTTACATTTAGGTCTCTAATCCATTTTGAGTTTATTTTTGTGGATGGTGTTAGGGAGTGTTCTAATTTCATTCTTTTACATGTAGCTGTCCAGTTTTCCCAGCACCACTTATTGAAGAGACTGTCTTTTCTCCATTGTATATTCTTGCATCCTTTGTCATAGATTAGTTGACCATAGGTGCATGGGTATATCTCTGGGCTTTCTATCCTGTTCCATTGATCTGTATTTCTGTTTTTGTGCCAGTACCATACTAACTTGATTACTGTAGCTTTGTAGTATAGGCTGAAGTCTGGGAGCCTGATTCCTCCAGCTCTGGTTTTTTTTTGTTGTTGTTCCTCAAGATTGCTTTGGCTATTCAGGGTCTTTTGTGTTTCCACACAAATTGTAAAAAATTTTTGTTCTAGTTCTATGAAAAATGCCATTGATAATTTGATAGGGATTGCATTGGGTAGTATAATCATTTTCACAATATTGATTCTTCCAATCAAAGAACATGGTATATCTCTCCATCTGTTTGTGTCATCTTTGATTTCTTTCATTAGTGTCTTATAATTTTCTGAGTACAGGTCTTTTGCCTCCTTAGGTTTATTCCTAGGTTTTTTATTCTCTTTCTGTTTTTTTGTTTTTAGTGTATAGGAATGCAAGAGATTTCTGTGCATGAATTTTGTATCCTGCTACTTTACCTAATTCATTGATTAGTTCTAGTAGTTTTCTGATGGCATCTTTAGGATCTTCTATGTAGAGTATCATGTCATCTGCAAACAGTGACAGTTTTACTTCCTTTCCAATTTGGATTCACTTTATTTCTTTTTCTTCTCTGACTGCCATGGCTAGGATTTCCAAAACTATGTTGAATAATAATGGTGAGAGTGTACATCCTTGTCTTGTTCCTGATCTTAGAGGAAATGCTTTCAGTTTTTCACCATTGAAAATGATGTTTGCTGTGGGTTTGTCATATATGGCCTTTATTATGTTGAGGTAGATTCCCTCTATTCACACTTTCCAGAGAGTTTTTATCATAAATGGTGTTGAACTTTGTCAAAAGCCTTTTCTGCACCTACTAAGATGATCATATGGTTTGTATTCAATTTGTTAATGTGGTGTATCATATTGATTGATTTGAATAATTGAAGAATCCTTGCATCTCTGGGATAAATCTCATTTGATCATGTTGTATGATCCTTTTCATATGTTGTTGGATTCTGTTTGTTAGTATTTTGTTGAGGACTTTTGCATCTATGTTCATCAGTGGCATTGATCTGTAATCTTTTTTTTGTGCTATCTTTGTCTTCTTTTGGTATCAGAGTGATTGTGGCCTCCTAGAAGGAGCTTGGGAGTGTTCCTTCCTGTGCAATTGAGAAAGACTGGTGTTAGCTCTTCTCTAAACATTTGATAGAATTCACCTGTGAAGCCATCTGTTCCTGGACTTCTGTTTGTTGGAAGATTTTTAATCACAGTTTCAATTTCAGTTCTTGTGATTGGTCTGTTTATATTTTCTATTTCTTCCTGGTCCATTTTTTTTTTTT